>NC_134362.1:214087775-214285047 GCF_048569485.1 Anomaloglossus baeobatrachus
GCAGCCCGCAGCACCTGTATAATAGTAATGTAGTACTTCCTGCATCCGCAGCCCCAGCACCTGTATATTATTAGTAATGTAGCACTCCCAGCAGCCCCAGCACCTGTATATTAGTAATGTAGCACTCCCAGCAGCCGCAGCCCCAGCACCTGTATATTAGTAATGTAGTACTTCCAGCATCCGCAGCCCCAGCACCTGTATATTAGTAATGTAGTAGACTCCCAGCATCCGCAGCCCCAGCACCTGTATATTAGTAATGTAGTACTCCCAGCATCCGCAGCCCCAGCACCTGTATATTAGTAATGTAGTACTCCCAGCATCCGCAGCCCCAGCACCTGTATATTAGTAATGTAGTACTTCCAGCATCCGCAGCCCCAGCACCTGTATATTAGTAATGTAGTACTCCCGGCATCCGCAGCCCCAGCACCTGTATAATAGTAACGTAGTACTCCCAGCATCCACAGCACCTGTATATTAGTAATGTAGTACTCCCAGCATCCGCAGCCCCAGCACCTGTATATTAGTAATGTAGTACTTCCAGCATCCGCAGCCCCAGCACCTGTATATTAGTAATGTAGTACTTCCAGTATCCGCAGCCCCAGCACCTGTATATTAGTAATGTAGTACTCCCAGCATCCGCAGCACCAGCACCTGTATATTAGTAATGTAGCACTCCCAGCATCCGCAGCCCAGCACCTGTATATTAGTAATGTAGTACTTCCAGCATCCGCAGCCCCAGCACTCTGTATATTAGTAATGTAGCACTCCCAGCAGCCCCAGCACCTGTATATTAGTAATGTAGTACTTCCAGCATCCGCAGCCCCAGCACCTGTATATTAGTAATGTAGCACTCCCAGCAGCCCCAGCACCTGTATATTAGTAATGTAGCACTCCCAGCAGCCGCAGCCCCAGCACCTGTATATTAGTAATGTAGTACTTCCAGCATCCGCAGCCCCCAGCACCTGTATATTAGTAATGTAGTACTCCCAGCATCCGCAGCCCCAGCACACCTGTATATTAGTAATGTAGTACTCTCCAGCATCCGCAGCCCCAGCACCTGTATATTAGTAATGTAATACTTCCAGCATCCGCAGCCCCAGCACCTGTATATTAGTAATGTAGTACTCCCGGCATCCGCAGCCCCAGCACCTGTATATTAGTTAATGTAGTACTTCCAGCATCCGCAGACCCCCAGCACCTGTATATTAGTAATGTAGTACTTCCAGCATCCGCAGCCCCAGCACCTGTATATTAGTAATGTAGTACTTCCAGCATCCGCAGCCCCAGCACCTGTATATTAGTAATGTAGCACTCCAGCATCCGCAGCCCCAGCAACCTGTATATTAGTAATGTAGTACTTCCAGCATCCGCAGCCCCAGCACCTGTATAATAGTAATGTAGTACTTCCTGCATCCGCAGCCCCAGCACCTGTATATTATTAGTAATGTAGCACTCTCCAGCAGCCCCAGCACCTGTATATTAGTAATGTAGCACTCCCAGCAGCCCCAAGCACCTGTATATTATTAGTAAGTAGTACTCCCAACAGCCCCAAGCACCTGTATATTATTAGTAATGTAGTACTCGCCGCAGCCCCAGCACCTGTATATTAGTAATGTAGCAGCCCCAGCACCTGTATATTAGTAATGTAGCACATCCCAGCATCCACAGCCCCAGCACCTGTATGTTATTAGTAAGTAGTACTCCCAGCAGCCCCAGCACCTGTATATTATTAGTAAAGCTAGTACTCCCAGCAGCCCCAGCACCTGTATATAGTAATGTAGCAGCCCCAGCACCTGTATATTAGTAATGTAGCACTCCCAGCAAAGCAGCCCCAGCACCTGTATATTAGTAATGTAGCACTCCCACCATCCCCCAGCACCTGTATATTAGTAATGTAGCACTCCAGCATCCGCAGCCCCAGCACCTGTATATTAGTAATGTAGCACTCCCACCATCCCCAGCACCTGTATATTAGTAATGTAGCACTCCCAGCATCCGCAGCCCCAGCACCTGTATATTAGTAATGTAGCACTCCCACCATCCCCAGCACCCTATATATTAGTAATGTAGCACTCCCAGCACTCCGCAGCCCCAGCACCTGTATATTTAGTAATGTAGCACTCCCACCATCCCAGCACCTGTATATTAGGTAATGTAGCACTCCCAGCATCCGCAGCCCCAGCACCTGTATATTAGTAATGTAGCACTCCCACCATCCCCAGCACCTGTATATTAGTAATGTAGCACTCCCAGCATCCGCAGCCCCAGCACCTGTATATTAGTAATGTAGCACTCCCCACCATCCCCCAGCACCTGTATATTAGTAATGTAGCACTCCCAGCATCCGCAGCCCCAGCACCTGTATATTAGTAATGTAGCACTCCCAGCATCCGCAGCCCAGCACCTGTATATTAGTAATGTAGCAACTCCCACCATCCGCAGCCCCAGCACCTGTATATTAGTAATGTAGCACTCCCACCATCCCCAGCACCTATATATTAGTAATGTAGCACTCCCAGCATCCGCAGCCCCAGCACCTGTATATTAGTAATGTAGCACTCCACCATCCGCAGCCCCAGCACCTATATATTAAGTAATGTAAGCACTCCCCACCATCCGCAGCCCCCAGCACCTGTATATTAGTAATGTAGCACTCCCACCATCCCCAGCACATGTATATTAGTAATGTAGCACTCCCAGCATCCGCAGCCCCAGCACCTGTATATTAGTAATGTAGCACTCCACCATCCGCAGCCCCACCTAGCCCCACCCTATATTAGTAATGTAGCACTCCCAGCATCCCCCAGCACCATGTATATTAGTAATGTAGCACTCCCAGCATCCGGCAGCCCCCAGCACCTGTATATTAGTAATGTAGCACTCCCACCATTCCCCCAGCACCTATATATTAGTAATGTAGCACTCCCAGCATCCGCAAGCCCCCAGCACCTGTATATTAGTAATGTAGCACTCCCACCATCCGCAGCCACCAGCACCTATATAATTAGTAATGTAGCACTCCCACCATCCGCAAGCCCCAGCACCTATATATTAGTAATGTAGCACTCCCAGCATCCGCAGCCCCAGCACCTGTATATTAGTAATGTAGCACTCCCACCATCCCAGCACCTATATATTAGTAATGTAGTCACTCCCAGCATCCGCAGCCCCAGCACCTGTATATTAGTAATGTAGCACTCCCACCATCCGCAGCCCCAGCACCTGTATATTAGTAATGTAGTACTCCCAGCATCCGCAGCCCCAGCACCTGTAAATAGTAACGTAGTGCTCCCAGCATCCACAGCACCTTGTATATTAGTAATGTAGTACTCCCAGCATCCGCAGCCCCAGCACCTGATCTTAGTAATGTACGTACTCCCAGCATCCGCAGCCCCAGCACCTGTATAATAGTAACGTAGTACTCCCACCATCCGCAGCCCCAGCACCTGTATATTAGTAATGTAGTACTCCCAGCATCCGCAGACCCCAGCACCTGTATAATAGTAACGTAGTGCTCCCAGCATCCACAGCACCTGTATATTAGTAATGTAGTACTCCCAGCAATCCGCAGCCCCAGCACCTGTATATTAGTAATGTAGTACTTCCAGCATCCGCAGCCCCAGCACCTGTATATTAGTAATGTGAGTACTTCCACCATCCGCAGCCCCAGCACCTGTATATTAGTAATGTAGTACTCCCAGCATCGCAGCCCCAGCACCTGTATAATAGTAACGTAGTGCTCCCAGCATCCACAGCACCTGTATATTAGTAATGTAGTACTCCCAGCATCCGCAGCCCCAGCACCTGTATAATAGTAACGTAGTACTCCCAGCATCCTTCTTCTCTTTCTGCAGATGTTCGCAGGTGTCAGAGAAAAATCCTTGTCTGGAACAGAGAGCGAGAAGGTGAGTACCCTCGCCCTGTGCTTCCCCCCCCTCCCATCAACTCATCATCCTGAGGCTGGACCGTCGCCCTGCGCTACCCCACCCCTCCCCCCATCCTGAAGCCGGATCCCCATCATCCGGCCGGACCCTCGCCCTGTACTTCCAACCCCCCCCCCCCACCCCCCCCCCCCCGTTTTCCGGGTGTGAATGTGCGGGTCACGTGCAGATGCCGCCGTTCTGTGATGATTCTGCTCCTTTACAGATCGTCTCAGGGATGATGGATCCTTCAGCAGCAGAGGCAGCGGAGAATATGGCAGGTAATTGTGTGGTGAGCCGGGCAGGGGGCTGGGCTCCGGTGGGGGGGTGTGAGGTCCAGTGGGGCGGGGGCCGGGCTGCGCGGGGGGGGGGTTGTGAGGTCCAGTGGGGCGGGGGCTGGGCTGCATGGGGGGGGGGTGAGGTCCAGTGGGGGCGGGGGCCGGGCTGCACGGGGGGAGGGGGGTGAGGTCCGGCGGGCGGCTGGGCTGCCCGGGGGGGGGGGTGTGTGTTTGTGAGGGCCAGTGGGGGCGGGGGCTGGGCTGCACGGGGGGGGGGGGGTTTGTGAGGTCCAGTGGGGCGAGGGCTGGGCTGCACGGGGGGAGTGAGGTCCAGTGGGGCGGAGGGCTGGGCTGCACGGGGGGAGTGAGGTCCAGTGGGGCGGGGGCTGGGCTGCACGGGGGGGGGGGGTGAGGTCCAAGTGGGGGCGGGGGCTGGGCTGCACGGGGGGTGAGGTCCAGTGGGGCGGGGGGCTGGGCTGCACGGGGGTGAGGGGTGAGAGTCCAGTGGGGCGGGGGGCTGGGCTGCACGGGGGGGTGAGGGGTGAGGGTCCAGTGGGGGAGAGGGCCTGGGCTGCACGGGGGGGGGGGGGGTGTGAGGTCCAGTGGGGCGAGGGCTGGGCTGCACGGGGGGGGGGGTGAGAGTCCAGTGAGGCGGGGGGCCGGGCTGCACGGGGGGGGGGGTGAGGTTCAGTGGGGCGAGGGCTGGGCTGCAGGGGGGGGTGGGTTGGGTAGGTCCAGTGGGGCGAGGGGCTGGGCTGCACGGGGGGAGAGTGAGGTCCAGTGGGGCGAGGGCCGGGCTGCACGGGGGGAGTGAGGTCCAGTGGGGCGAGGGCCGGGCTGCACGGGGGGGGGGGGGGAGTGAGGTCCAGTGGGGCGAGGGCCGGCTGCACGGGGGGGGGGGGGAGTGAGGTCCAGTGGGGCGAGGGCCGGGCTGCACGGGGGTGGGGGGGGGTGAGTGAGGGTCCAGTGGGGGGGGGGAGGGGGGCGAGGGCCGGGCTGCACGGGGGGGGGGGGGGGAGTGAGGTCCAGTGGGGGCGAGGGCCGGGCTGCACGGGGGGGGGGGGGGGTGAGGTCCAGTGGGGCGGGGGCTGGGCTGCACGGGGGGGGGGGGGGTGAGGTCCAGTGGGGCGGGGGCTGGGCTTCGCCGGTGGTGGGGGCTGAGCTCCGGTGGGTTGGTGACGGGACTTGAATTTGTTTTTTCCTCTTTCTCTTCTACAGGGGCGTCTCCATGTGAGTTGGCCCTGGAGGATCGTGCTCTGCCGGTGGCTCGCAGCACCCTGGGCCGCTCCACTCTGTGCACGTAGAGGATGAGCCTCGGAGTACAGAGGTGGCCTCGGCCGCCTCCGCCAGGTGAGAGCGGTGGGTTGTGTTCTTGTGGTGGGCTGCAGCTCTCGGCTCATACCAACCTCTGTCTACAGGAGCGGCAGGAGGAGCTGGCCATGCTGTGCACGGTGCTGGACCGCAGTAATCCTTGGAGAGTGGCATCCATTGAGGCGGCCACAGAAGAGGCTCCTGGAGCAGGCCAGCCAGGTAATCCAGTGGGCCGCCATGCATGGGGTGGGGAGAGATGCGCCCATCTGTGTGTTGTCAGGTGATGAGGGGCGCTGCCCAACTCCATGGACCTGAATCCTCCCTCACTGGTCTCCAGGACCTCAACGGAGGGAAACGAAGGCGGCGGGTGAGAGCCGGGCGTCGCGGAGTGTGAAAATGGGCCCCGTGTTGGATTCACAGTCAGACTCCAGTGTAAGAGACATCTTCATGTGTTGTGTAAAACCCTTGTGTGTCGTCATATTGTGGGGAGCACGAGCCGTACCCAGAAACGTATGCGGTCCACTTGCAGCGTTTGTGTCGTTTATGTAGGGATCGGAGAGCGTGGAGCTGTCCCTGGAGGGGCGCGATGGATCCCTGGAGGGAGGCGCGATGGATCCCTGGACCTGTCCGATAATAGATATGTCTCATCCCTTGAAGTGCATCTACGACGATCATGTGTATTCTGGTGAGGTCTGCTCCTGTCCCCGGGGCGTGTACTGCATGGTGCGGAGGGGAGATGATGCTGCATGGTGCGGAGGGGAGATGATGGGCATGTGATGTAGAGCTCCTCGGTATAGCCGCACCGTGGTGAGGAGGGCAGGTGATGGACATGTGATCCTGAGCTCCTCGGTATAGCCGCACCGTGGTGAGGAGGGCAGGTGATGGACATGTGATCCTGAGCTCCTCGGTATAAGCCGCACCGTGGTGAGGAGGGCAGGTGATGGCCATGTGATGCTGAGCTCCTCGGTATATCCACACTGTGGTGAGGAGGGCAGGTGATGGACATGTGATCCTGAGCTCCTCGGTATAGCCGCACCGTGGTGAGGAGGGCAGGTGATGGACATGTGATCATGAGCTCCTCGGTATAGCCGCACCGTGGTGAGGAGGGCAGGTGATGGACATGTGATCCTGAGCTCCTCGGTATAGCCGCACCGTGGTGAGGAGGGCAGGTGATGGACATGTGATCCTGAGCTCCTCGGTATATCCACACTGTGGTGAGGAGGGCAGGTGATGGACATGTGATCCTGAGCTCCTCGGTATATCCACACTGTGGTGAGGAGGGCAAGTGATGGACATGTGATCCTGAGCTCCTCGGTATATCTGCACCGTGGTGAGGAGGGCAGGTGATGGACATGTGATGCTGAGCTCTTCGGTATATCCGCACCGTGGTGAGGAGGGCAGGTGATGGCCATGTGATGCTGAGCTCCTCGGTATATCCGCACCGTGGTGAGGAGGGCAGGTGATGGCCATGTGATGCTGAGCTCCCCGGTATGGCCGCTTCGTGTAAGATTCCCCCCCCCCCCCCCCCCCCCATGATGGTACCACCAGAGAGAGAGATGCCGCCCATTCAGGACAGGAAACCCCACTAAAATAAAAAGGCACCTCTGCTCCACATCAGTTTTGGTTTCCTGCCCTAGATGGGAGACCTCACAGCTGGCGGCTTAGGATGTCCCAGTGCTGAACCATCGCTGGAAGTTCGGCCCACCTGCTGTAGCGTTGGAGCTCGGCCCTGGAAGCACCTCCCCATGGCCCCTGTGCCTCTGTGGGGGTGGGTGCAGGCATGGAGGATGGGCGGGGTCCTCTGCCTGACATCACCCCGGGTCTGGGTATGACTCCCACCTTCCACATGGGTAGCCTTATGTGAAGCGCATCAGCCTCAAGAATCCAGATGTAAGTGCTAGCGTCTCACTCTGGTGATGCGGCGGAAGTGGACCTTCTGCGCATGCACGGCCAGCCACAAGACGGCACGGCCAGCCACAAGACGGCACGGCCAGCCACAAGACGGCACGGCCAGCCACAAGACGGCACGGCCAGCCACAAGACGGCACGGCCAGCCACAAGACGGCACGGCCAGCCACAAGACGGCACGGCCAGCCACAAGACGGCACGGCCAGCCACAAGACGGCACGGCCAGCCACAAGACGGCACGGCCAGCCACAAGACGGCACGGCCAGCCACAAGACGGCACGGCCAGCCACAAGACGGCACGGCCAGCCACAAGACGGCACGGCCCACCGCGGAGATCCAGCTCATAGAGACTGGAGTTTATACTTAAAGGAGAGCTCCAGTGGTGGCCGTAGCATGCTCGCCATAGAAGCAGTGACTCTTGTATGAGGACCAGCCAGAGATCCAGGGTGTCTCCAAAAGATCAGCCCTGTGACCTCGCCCAGTCACAAGATCCGGTTTCACATAGGGGGTAAGTGATCTCCAATGCGTATGGTCTAATGAGGGTCCCCTTGTCTGTGTTTCCTTCAGGAGAGGCCTAGTAAACGGATGGCAAAGTTGAAAGGTTGGGAGTGTGCCATATGTAAGATCCCGCTCCCTCCCAGGGAATAGAAAGACGTAGATAATGAATACAGGAGACCATCAGTAAGGAGGCCCCAGACTTCACTTCAAGTTTGAGATCCATGATAAGGGCGGAAGTGAAGGAGCCTGTTAGACATTTGGGCAAACCTAAGAGGGGTAAAAGAAGCCATAGATCCCTCAGTCCGGAAGGCAGTCCCAGCTCAAGATCCAACTCCTCCTCTTCTTCCTACTCCTCGTCTTCAGATGAAGGGGTGGGGGGCAAGCCATGCTTCCCCAATTACTCAGACCGGCCCCCTGGACAAGGCAGTTAGATCCACTATGGGACTGGTTGTAACTAGAGGGCCGGAGTCAGTGGAGGCTGCAGTGTTTGGGGGGTTAGATCAGAAAAAAAGATTTTCATTTCCGGTGAATGACACAGTTAAAAGCTGATTTAAGGAGCAATGGAAGAGACTGGACAAAAATGGGTCCGTCATCTTCCTGGAAAAGGAAATATCACTTTGAGGAACAAGACTCTAGATTCTGCGATAAAAGTCCCAAGATGGATGTGGCTAAGTCTGCTAAGAAGCTAACTCTTCCCTCTGAAGATGTAGGGAGCGTGAAGGATCCCTTGGATAGGAAGGCGTATGGTTACCTAAGAGGTTCCTGGGAAACCGCTGCGTGGACCTTGAGACCCACAATTGCATGGACTTGTGTGGCCAGATCTCCGATGGTCTGGCTTCTGCAGATGGAGCAACAGTTGAAGGGCAGCACGTCGGGAGAAGCTCTATCCACTCTGCCCTTATTGAACGGAGCAGCGGCCTTCCTAGCAGATTCCATGCGACTTAGTGCAAAATCTGTGGCCCTGTCTGTCTGCTCGGAGTGCCCTGTGGCTTCAGGGCTGGCCTGGGATGCTAAGGCTAGGCTATGCTCTTTCCCTTGCGAAGGTGATTTTATTTTATTTATTTTTTTATTCGGTAGTTCACTAGATGACAAACTGAAATGGCTGGAGACAGGAAGCGCCCAGTGTAAGAACCGGTCCTTTCGGAGGAAAACCCTAACATATCAGGAGGAAACCTCCTAGGACTCAAGAGGACTGGGTAGATAAGAGTAAGGGCTTCGGTGTTTTGTTTAGCAGTCCCTCAGAGGGTAATTCCCCCACCAATGAAGCTATCATCCAGGTGGGTGGAAGACTGACGGCATTACTCCCGGCCTGGAAAAAAATATCTACCAGAAAGTGGATTCTGGTTGGAGCTAGAGGGCCGGCAATCCAGTTATGTCCCTCAGGAAGGCCATGTCCCTGCTAGGATCCCTCACCGCATGTGTTCCTGTGGTCTTATGGCCTCAGCTCCACTCCCATTATCTTCAGTGGGAGGTTATGGGGGCACAGAGGCCATTTGGGGTATTATCTAGAAGGGGCACTAGTGCTATCCCCACTAACCTTGCACTCCCTCAGATGGTGGCTTCAGTGGGAGAACCGGTCAAGCTGGAGTTCCTTGGGTTGGTCCTGGTGTCAGACAATTACCACAGATGCAAGTGCATTAGGTTGGGGAGCACATCTAAGGGGTCATAGTGCAGGGGGTTTGGAACTCTTGAGAAAGGAGTTTGTCCAATTTAAGGGAACTTTGGACAATAGGAAGAACCCTAGAAGAGTTTCTGCCAGTCCTGCAGGGTCACCATGTCGGGGTACTGTTGGACAGCAGGGTATCAGTAGCCTATATAAACCACCAGGGGGCACAAGGTCTCAGTCACTGATGAGCGCAACGCAAGATACATTCAGCCTTGCGCAGTATTTCTTTTTTTTTTTTTTTTTTTTTTCCCCTGACAGCCCTATATATAAAGGGGAAGGAAAATTACACAATGGATTTTCTGAGCAGGTGTCAAGTAAAGCCGGGAAAATGGTCCCTAAACAGGACAATCTTCAGTCAGATTCTAGGAAAATGGGAGGTTCCAGGCATAGATCTATTCGCGAGCAGGGAAAACAAGAGGTTGGAGAAATTCTGCACCCAAGCAACAACCCTCTTCCAGTGGACGCCTTCCAAATATCCTAGTGGTCGGGCCTCCTTTTATGCATTTCCCCTCTTGTTAGTTCCAGCAGTCTTCAGGAAGATATGAGAAGACAAGGCGAGGGTGATATTGATTGCCCCATTTTTGCCAAAGAAGCTATGGTTCTGGGTGAAGCAGCTGTCCGTGTCAGCCCCTTGGGGACTTTGAAGCTGCTCCCGCAGGGGCCGGTATTTTACCCTCAAGCTTCAGGCCTACATTTGACTGCCTGGAATTTGAGAGGGGACTTCTAATGGGACACTGGTTCTCTCAGGGTCTTGTTTCCACCCTCTTGAAAAGAAGGAAACTGGTGACATCTAAGATATATGGTAGAATCTGGAGAAAGTTCCTCTCTAGCTCTGTGGAGGCCCCAAGTGGACGAAGTCCCAATTAGGTCCGTTGTGGGATTTCTCCAGAGGGGGTTGCAGTTGGTTTTAGCTCTTAGTACCCTTAAGGTGCAGATATTTGCCCTGGGGCCTTGTACAATTACAACCTTCCTGACAATAAGAGATTCATTAGATCTGTAGTAGGTCCACCACGGGGCCTTGCCCAGGGTTCCCCCTTGGGACTTAAATTTAGTATTGGAGGCATTAACCAATAGTCACTGTGACCCCCTTCAGGACGTTTTGGGCAAAAATCTCAACCCCTGTTGTCTTGCTAGTACATCTGCCAGGAGAATTGGTGACTTGTAGGCCTCCTTTATCATCCCTCCGTATACTCAGGTCCTGGAGGATAGGGTGACTTTAAGAACAGACCCTGCATGAAGTAGCAGTCATTTCACAGGGCTCAGATGCTTCCCCACACAATCCCAAGGAATAGAGGCTGGACGTTAGGAGGCCCCTACTACACTGTGTGGACACCACTAAGCTATGGAGGAGAAGTCAGGCATTATTCATATCCTTTCAGGGGCCAGGAAGGAGCTTACAGCCTCAAAAAAGTACCCTAGCTAGATTATGTGGCCAGTAACGTCTCCATACCAGAGGGCATTGCAGCCCATTCCACCAGGGCCGTGTCGACTTCCTGGGCTGAGACGGCGGAGGTGCCTATCGACTGGATATGTAAGGCTGCAAAAGGGTCTCCAGCTTTCCCTCTCCATTCTGTAGACTCTATACACTGGATGTATCCTCCAGGTCAGACTTAACGTTTGGGAGAAGGGTGCTACCGGTGGTGGTCCCTCCCTAGGTGTTGGCTCCATCTATCAGAATCTCTCTGGTACTGTCATGGGGGAAGTGAACAATCTTAGTTACTTACCGGTAATGGGATTTTCCGGAGCCCATGGTGGCACCATCACGTTCCCTCCCTCATCACATCGCACTAGCGGTGTCCTGCTGTAAGGTGGTTATTTGGGGATGGTACGTGCTGATGTTGACTTGAGGTCCTCTCTGGCTCTGTAACCAAACTGATGCGGAGGAGAAGTGCCTTCCTTTTTAGTGAGGTTCCTGTCCTGGATGGGCGGACCTCCCTGGTGGTGCTGTCATGGGGGAAGGGAAAATCCCAGTATCGGTAAGTAACGAAGATTTTCTGTTTCTTACAGCCTCTCTTGCTCCAGAAGCTGCAGAGAGCAAGTCTCCAGCAGGTGTGTGCAGATCAATGGTGGTGGTGGGCGCCTGCTGAGGCCTCTGTGGAGGTATCTGGGTGGTACTATCGGATCATACAGGATGCTGGGTTTAGGACGTGGCTGGTGGTGCCACCGCAGCCATATTGCCAATTTGTGTCTTCTGCAGGAGTCATGGCTGATGGCAGTCAGGTGATGCTGAACAGCTCGCAGCTCATTGACAAAATATTTGAGGGGGTCCTGGATGGAAGTGCCGAGGACTTGGAGATGCCGGACGTGGAGCTGCCACCGGTGTCAATACTGTCTCCTCTTACAAAGTCGCTGGATCTTCAGGCTGCGTTCAGCCCCCTGGTGAGTCCGGTCATGCCCCTTCCTGAGGAGTCCACCCCCGCTTCCTGAGGAGTTTTCCCCCTGCCCCCCCCCCCTTCCTGGGGAATCAGCCTCTCTGCCTATGCTTCCCCTCCCCCCCCCCTCCCACCAGGCGTGTCCAGCTCTGCCCAGTTTCCTCGCCCTTGTACCTCTCATTTCTTACTCTCTTCTCTCCCTTCAGACTTCAGTCGTGTCCAGTTTGCCAGAGCTGTTAGAGGGGACCCCAGAGACGTCAGCCGGCGAAGACCACCTTCCCTACAGGTATGACAGGGATAACATAGATGTGATTGTATCTGGAGTATTACCGCTGACGCCTGCTCTCACTCCAGCATTGACACATACCGCACTCTGCGGAGGAACGTTCAGGAAGCGCCTGCCTCCCAGAAGCATGCACCCAAGAGGCAGCGTGTAGACCGTGCACCCGTCGATGTGAAGGAGAAGATCAAGGTGTGAGAGGTTGAGGTGTTGGTGCTTCCCAGAGACTGTCCACCCCCTGACAGGCGTGTATTTTTGTGTGATAGCTCCTGAGTAAGGAGGTGTCGTCTGTGCAGCGCATCGTGGAGCAGTCCTGCTGTGCCCTGAGCTACTGCGTGGACGCCGAGCACGGGAAGGGCACGCGGCAGGAGGCAGAAGCCGAGCGCCTGCTGCTGTTGTCCAGTGAGTCCACACTTCAGTGAGGCCTCCTGCATAAACCCATCAACTGTTCACAATGCTGTTCTCCCTGCCTAGGTGAGAAGAAGGCCGCTCTCCTGAAGGAGCTGGAACGTCTCCGAGATGGGAGTTCAGAAGAGCCGCCGTCCAGTCTTGGCCGTGAGCTGACGCCTTGCTGTGGCTCCGTCACCATATCTGACATCCGGTTGCCACTTAAGGTGGATTATGTCTGCTCCACCATTCTGGAAACAGGTAACTCCTGGCACCAAGCCTCGACTCGCATCGCTGCTGCCTCCTATAAAAAGGTGTCGGGACGGGCAAACCGTATAGAACTCTAGACCTACTGAGCAATAGTAATACTGTACACGATCACAGCCTATATCTGCACCATGAAGAGGTCGTCAGGTCTGAGCAACTTTCTCCACTGAGAGGTCATTGCCCCGTGTGGCTGGGCGCCGGGGCGGCACCTCCCGTGTGGCTGGGCGCCAGAATCCCATTGCCTAACTCTTGCTCTTGGGCCTCCGTCAACCCCCTTTTGTCATTGTTTACAAGAGTGGCTCCAATACCAGTCTAGGTACTGAAGTGTAGCAGACCAGAGTACGAGGTGGGTGGGCTGCATGGCGTCGTTCGCTCACCCTCTAGGTGCCACCCGTACGGTCTCCACCCGCCTTCTTCAACAATATTGTGACAAGTCGCTGCTTACATGGCCTGTCCGCTTCTGCTGGGGTGAGTTCTGGCTGCCCGTTACTTGCTGTCAGCCATCTACTGGCCAAGCCTACACCCGCGTTACTCTGTGGCCTTATGGATAAGAAGCAAATAATGGTCATCTCCTGCCCGCCGTGGTGTGGAGCTAACCGGCTGTGGGTTTTTCCTCAGGGCCTGCAGGACATTACTTCCTCCTTCTGATCCGTTATGGGGCCCATGAAGTGGTGGCTACGCCTCTGGCCAGCACGTCTGATGCGCACACAGGCGACACCATAACCTTCCCTACAAGCATTACCCTGTAAGTGCAGTGATGGGTCTGGCAGGGTCTCCTCCTGTGGGGCTCCCCGTCGGTGAGATGGGTCTTCTCCTCTTGTGGGGCCCCCCGTCGGTGAGATGGGTCTCCTCCTCTTGTGGGCCCCCCCTCCCGTCGGTGATATGGGTCTCCTCTCTCCTGCACAGGGATGACACCTCCGCAGACTTCAGAATCGAGATTGAAGTGTACAGCCTGGTGAGTCACTACTTGTTGAGCGCTGTCTCATGGACGTGTCTGGGATTGCTGGAAGGATCCAGGAGGACTCTGTGCCAGCAGAAGCTCGTGGTAGAAGTCCACTTTTCATTTGTGTTCTGTTCTTCAGGCACAATGTGGATCGGCCCTGGATAAGAGGAAGTCTCTGATGAAACCTAAGGTAACCCTAACCGTGATTAGCCACCTCACCAGTGTTCTCCACGCACGTTTCTAATCCTGCACTCGTATCTTCCTCAGATCACACCCAAGAAGCTCCTGTCCTCGCGGGTAAGTGTTCCAGGGGCAGATTGGGGTTTACTTTCCAGTGGGTTCATTAAGGTAAGCGTCCCATCTCCTGTTTCTCCTGCAGAAATCCTCCTTGAACTCCCCAGGTAAGAGCTGTTGGACTCTCTGGGTCGGGGGTTCTTGGTTCTGGTTCTGTGGCGTGCTGGGCGACTTCTTCTCACTACTTCTTTCTTTTGCATGTGATTTCTCGCCCCGCGGCGGTCTGGCTCCTGTCATTATTGCTCTGCCCCTAATGATCTGGTCTCGCTGTAGCTTTCAGTCCTGCGGTGAACGCCCCGCTCCGCTCCAGTACTTTCCTGATGGTCGGATCGCTCACACTGACGCTGGACTCTCTGAGCAAGTTCCAGTTTCCTCTGGAGAAGGTAAGGAGACCACTTCTGTGTAATGTGGCCTCACCATCCTCCTATACATGAGCTTCCTGGTATACCGTCATGAGAAAAACTAAGCACACCCTCTGAATTGTTTGGCTTTATGTATCTGGGCATAATAGGCAAAATCTGGTACCTCATAAAGCTGCTGCAATGCCCGGGATCTTTCCCAACCTTCCCTCTGAGGGTCTGGATCAATGTGACAGGACGACGTGTTTGAGCACCTGCCGGGTCAGTGCTGGGATCTATTCCCAACCTTCCCTCTGAAGGTCTGGATCAATGTGACAGGACAAAGCATTTCAGGCCCTGCCGGGTAAGTGCTGGGATCTTTTCCCAAACTTCCCTCTGAAGATCTGGATCAATGTGACAGGACAACGCGTTTCAGGCCTTGCCGGGTCAGTGCCGTAAGCTGCCCGTGTTCTCTGTGCACTGGGCCTGTTCCGTGCCTCTATTTTTCCAGCACCCATGACGGCACCACGAGAGAGGGGATCCGCCCTTTAAGGACAGGAAACCTTCAGAATAAAAAGGGGCGGCACCTCTCCCCGCATCAGTTGGTTTCCTGTCCTTGAACAGGGAGCCTCCAGAGAATCCAATTGATCCAAGTAGGTCCTGATGGGCCGAAGATTCAAGTCCGGCGCCCGGTCGGCCGGCTCTGGCAGCGGCACGGGTCCTGCTGAGGTCGGCCGAGGTGCTGTGGAGCTGCCGCAACAGACCCATGGGGGTCCGGAGTGCGTACAGCGCGCCCGATTGGAGCGCCAGGAGCCTGCGGGGCGGGTAAGTGGATCTTCCAAGGGACCTGTCCGCAGGGCTCTCCCGTCACAGCGTACCCACGGGGGTTATGTCTGCGCACGGGCTCCTTCCCTTCCTCCCCCCCCCCCCCTCCTCTCCTTACCAGCGTCTTGTCTGCGCGCGCCGGCACCAGGCCGAGATGAGGGGGACGGCTGCTGCGATCCCTGCGGGGCGTCCTCGTGGCGGCTGATGATGTTGCGCTTCCAGGGTACACATCCGAGGGAAGGAGAACGATTTGGCGGACTTTCTCAGTCGCACCCAGTTTCACCAGGGCGAATGGTCTCTAAATCAGTCCGTTTTCAACAGGATAACGGGGATGTGGGGGGTTCCCGAGATAGACCTCTTTGCAACTCGGGCCAACAGGAAGGTTCCCCGATTCTGTTCCCTGGATCCAAGGGATCGTCCCCACTCGGTGGACGCGCTGTTGCTCAAGTGGGACTTCCGTCTCGCATATGCCTTCCCTCCACTCATCCTCCTCCCTGCAGTACTCAGGAAGATACGGGAGGATCAAGCAGTCGTGATTTCTTCAGCGCTCTATTGGGAGACCCAGACGATTGGGGTATAGCTACTGCCCTCCGGAGGCCACACAAAGCACTACACTAAAAAGTGCAAGGCCCCTCCCCTTCTGGCTATACCCCCCCGTGGTATCACGGGTTCTCCAGTTTTCAAGCTTTGTGCGAAGGAGGTCAGACATCCACGCATAGCTCCACAGATTTTAGTCAGCAGCAGCTGCTGACTATTTCGGATGGAAGAAAAGAGGGCCCATATAGGGCCCCCAGCATGCTCCCTTCTCACCCGTGGATGGTGTTGTAAGGTTGAGGTACCTATTGCTGGTACAGGGGCTGGAGCCCCACATGCTGTTTTCCTTCCACATCCCCTTGTAGGGCTCTGTGGAAGTGGGATCCTGCCGGCCTCTAAGCTCTGACGCCGGGCTCCATCCACAGACCCATAGCACCTGATGGATATGGAGCAGGAGTACAATCAGGGACATGGCCCTGCATCATACAGGTACTCTGTGTCCCCGGCAGGCACAGACACACTCCGGGCTGGCTGGGTGTTGTAGTGCGCCGGGGACCGTAACGATTGAGTTGGTGTTCCTGCAGTTTACTGGGGGACTTTTGTGTTGTGGGAACGCAGCGCCGACCCCCACTGGACCGGCGGCGCTGCTGTGACTTGTAGTGCGCCGGGGACACGCCGACCGCGCTTTTACGGCGGCGGCGTTTATAAATCCAGTCCCCGGCTTTTGCGGCCTAGCTCCGCTTCGTTCCCGCCCCCACCCTGTCAATCAGGGTAGGGGAGAGACGCTGTTTCGCAGCAGCGACGAGGGCTGGAGCCTGATTTACATGCTCCAGCCCTCTCACTAGGCACAGAGGGAAGCAGGCTTCCCGCTCTTAGCCAGGAACGCCCAGGGCCCGCCCCCCCTCCTCTCCCAGGACGCCGGCAGCCATTACATGCAGTCTGGCTAGAGGAAGGACGCAAGGCTCTGGGAGACCTGGACTAGGGGGCTTTTGGCGACCACACACCCGCTCTTAAGCGGGCGGTAAGCGGCATTTCAGCTGGCCCCTCTAGTGCCTCAGTGTGTATTGGTGTACTGTGTCACCAGATATATATATTTATTTATTTCTTGCACTGTGAGGTCGCTTCCTGGCTGGATACCCCAGATCGCTCTGAGGAGGCAGCAACATGTCATCCACAAAACGCAAGGCTGCCAAGGCTAGGGCTGTGTACACTGCGTGTGCTGCATGTGGGGCTGCTCTACCAGCAGGTTCCAAAGACCCCCATTGTGTGCAATGCTCAGATCCGGTGCTGCTTCGCCAGCCGGAGTCCGGAGGGGTAGTGACCCAGGCTGAGACGCTTGTAAGTCCTGCCCCGGTGTCAGGGACAGACTTTGCAGTTTTTGCTGATGGAATGTCTGTGACTATGGCAAAAATCCTTGAAACTTTGCAATCCATGACTGGGGCTCAGTCTATGGACACGGCGAGGTCTCTGTCCGCTAATCCCCCTCAGTTGGAATTAATCCAGACTGCAAGGGGGTCCCCGGCTTCCCAGGCTGAGTATTATGACTCAGATGATAGCCCCAGCCACCCTAAGCGAGCTCGCTGGGAAAGACCCTCAACGTCATCACACTGCTCAGGGTCTCAGCGCAATCAGTCGCCCTGTGATGCGTCTGAAGAGAGTGATCAGGAGTCTTATCCTGGAACCCCTCTCAATCTGGATACCCCGGATGGGGACGCCATGGTAAACGAGCTTATCTCAGCCATCAATAGACTGTTGGATATTTCTCCCCCAGCTCCTTCTGCAGAGGAGGCAGCTGCAGAGCAGGAGAAGTTTCGTTTCTTCTATCCCAAGCGTAAATTGAGTGCTTTCTTGGATCACTCTGACTTCAGAGAGTCAATCCAGAAACACGACGCTCATCCAGAAAGGCGTTTCTCTAAACGTTCTAAGGATACACGTTTTCCTTTCCCCCCTGATGTGGTCAAGCGCTGGACCCAGTGTCCAAAGGTAGACCCCCCGATTTCCAAACTTGCAGCTAGATCCATAGTTGCAGTGGAGGATGGCGCTTCACTTAAGGATGCCAATGACAGACAGATGGACCTTTGGTTAAAATCTGTCTATGAAGCTATCGGCGCGTCGTTTGCTCCAGCATTCGCAGCCGTATGGGCACTCCAAGCTATTTCAGCTGGTTTAGCAAAAGTGGATGCTGTCATACATCCAGCGGTGCCGCAAGTGGCGTCCCTTACCTCGCAGATGTCTGCGTTTGCGTCTTACGCTATCAATGCGGTCCTAGAATCTACCAGCCGCACCTCAATGGCGTCCGCCAATTCGGTAGTTTTGCGCAGAGCCTTGTGGTTAAAGGACTGGAAAGCAGATGCTGGTTCCAAAAAATGTTTAACCAGCTTGCCTTTATCTAGAGATAGACTGTTTGGCGAGCCATTGGCTGACATCATTAAACAGTCCAAGGGTAAAGACTCTTCCTTACCCCAGCCCAGATCAAGCAAACCTCAGCAGAAAAAATGGCAGCAGAGGTTTCAGTCCTTTCGAGGTTCGGGCAAGACACAATTCTCCTCGTCCAAAGGGACTCAGAGGACGCAAAGAGTCTCAGATTCCTGGCGGGCTCACGCACGCCCCAAGAAAGCAAATGGAGGAACCGCTTCCAAAGCGGCTACCTCATGACTTCCAGCCCCCCCCCTCCGCATCTCCGGTCGGGGGCAGGCTCTCCCGCTTTTCCGACATTTGGATGTCACAGGTCAAAGACCGGTGGGTGACAAACATTTTGTCTCGCGGGTACAGAATCGAGTTCAGTTCTCGTCCTCCAGCTCGGTTCTTCAGAACCTCCCCACATCCAGACCGAGCAGATGCCCTGCTGCAGGCGGTGGACTCCCTAAGAGCGGAAGGAGTAGTGGTTCCTGTACCGCCTCAGGAACAAGGGCGAGGGTTTTACTCCAATCTCTTTGTGGTTCCAAAAAAGGACGGCTCGTTCCGTCCTGTTCTGGATCTAAAGCTGCTCAACAAACATGTGCACGCCAGGAAGTTCCGGATGGAAACCCTCCGCTCTGTCGTTGCCTCAATGTCTCAAGGAGACTTCCTTGCCTCAATAGACATCAAAGATGCTTATCTCCACGTGCCAATTGCTACAGAACATCAACGTTTTCTACGTTTTGTGATAGGAAACGACCATCTTCAGTTCGTAGCTCTGCCATTCGGTCTGGCGACAGCCCCCCGGGTCTTCACCAAGGTCATGGCGGCGGTGGTAGCAGTCTTGCACTCTCAGGGACACTCGGTGATCCCTTACCTAGACGATCTACTTGTCAAGGCACCCTCTCAAGAGGCATGCCAACTCAGTCTACATGCTACGCTGGAGACTCTACAGACGTTCGGATGGATCATCAACTTTCCAAAGTCGAATCTGTCACCGTCACAGTCGCTAACGTATCTTGGCATGGAGTTTCATACTCGAGCAGCGAGAGTGAAGCTTCCGCTGAACAAGCAGCGGTCCCTACAGACAGGGGTGCAATCCCTCCTTCAAGGCCAGTCGCACCCCTTACGGCGCCTCATGCACTTCCTCGGGAAGATGGTGGCAGCCATGGAAGCAGTTCCCTTTGCGCAGTTTCATCTGCGCCCACTTCAATGGGACATTCTCCGCCAATGGGACGGGAAGTCAACGTCCCTGGACAGGAAAGTCTCTCTTTCCCAGACGGCCAAGGACTCTCTACAATGGTGGCTCCTTCCCACCTCATTGTCTCAGGGAAGATCCTTCCTGCCCCCATCCTGGGCAGTGGTCACGACAGATGCGAGTCTGTCAGGGTGGGGAGCAGTGTTTCTCCACCACAGGGCCCAGGGGACGTGGACTCCGCAGGAGTCCACCCTTCAGATCAATGTTCTGGAAATCAGGGCAGTGTATCTTGCCCTACTGGCCTTCCAACAGTGGCTGGAAGGAAAGCAGATCCGAATCCAGTCGGACAACTCCACAGCGGTGGCATACATCAACCACCAAGGAGGGACGCGCAGTCGGCAAGCATTCCAAGAAGTCCGGCGCATTCTAATGTGGGTGGAGGACACAGCATCCACCATATCCGCGGTTCACATCCCAGGCGTAGAAAATTGGGAAGCAGACTTCCTCAGTCGCCAGGGCATGGACGCAGGGGAGTGGTCCCTTCACCCGGACGTGTTTCAGGAAATCTGTCGCCGATGGGGAGTGCCGGACGTCGACCTAATGGCGTCCCGGCACAACAACAAGGTCCCGGCATTCATGGCGAGGTCGCGCGATCAAAGAGCTCTGGCGGCAGACGCATTAGTTCAAGATTGGTCGCAGTTCCGGCTCCCATACGTCTTCCCACCTCTGGCACTCTTGCCCAGAGTGTTACGCAAGATCAGATCCGATTGCAGCCGCGTCATACTCGTCGCCCCAGACTGGCCGAGGAGATCGTGGTATCCGGATCTGTGGCATCTCACGGTCGGTCGACCGTGGTCACTGCCAGACCGACCAGACTTACTGTCCCAAGGGCCGTTTTTCCATCAGAATTCTGCGGCCCTGAACCTGACTGTGTGGCCATTGAGTCCTGGATCCTAGCGTCCGCAGGATTATCTCAAGGAGTCGTAGCCACAATGAGACAAGCTAGGAAGTCAACGTCTGCTAAGATCTACCACAGAACGTGGAAGATTTTCTTATCCTGGTGCTCTGCACAGAGAGTATCCCCTTGGCCATTTGCATTGCCCACCTTTCTTTCCTTCCTGCAATCGGGGTTGGAAAAGGGCTTGTCGCTCAGCTCCCTTAAAGGGCAAGTCTCGGCACTATCTGTGTTTTTTCAGAAGCGTCTAGCACGTCTTCCTAAGGTGCGCACGTTCCTACAGGGGGTCTGTCATATTGTGCCCCCGTACAAGCGGCCGTTAGATCCATGGGATCTGAACAGGGTACTAGTTGCTCTCCAGAAGCCGCCTTTCGAGCCTCTGAAAGAAGTTTCCTTTTCTCGCCTGTCACAGAAAGTGGCGTTTCTTGTTGCGATCACATCGCTTCGGCGAGTGTCGGAGCTGGCAGCTCTGTCATCCAAGGCTCCCTTCCTGGTGTTCCACCAGGACAAGGTAGTGCTGCGCCCCATTCCGGAGTTTCTCCCTAAGGTCGTATCCTCGTTTCATCTTAATCAGGATATATCCTTGCCTTCCTTTTGTCCTCAGCCGGTTCACCGGTATGAAAAGGACTTACGTTTGCTAGATCTGGTGAGAGCACTCAGAATCTATATTTCTCGCACGGCGCCTATCCGCCGTTCAGATGCACTTTTTGTCCTTGTCGCTGGCCAGCGCAAGGGGTCGCAGGCTTCTAAAGCCACCCTGGCTCGATGGATCAAAGAACCAATTCTGGAAGCCTACCGTTCTGCTGGGCTTCCGGTTCCTTCAGGGCTGAAAGCCCACTCAACCAGAGCTGTGGGTGCGTCCTGGGCTTTGCGACACCAGGCTTCGGCTCAACAGGTGTGCCAGGCAGCTACCTGGTCGAGTCTGCACACTTTCACCAAGCATTATCAGGTGCATACCTATGCTTCGGCGGATGCCAGCTTAGGTAGAAGAGTCCTGCAGGCGGCAGTGACATCCCCGTAGGGGAGGGCTGTTTTGCAGCTCTAACATGAGGTATCTCTTTACCCACCCAGGGACAGCTTTTGGACGTCCCAATCGTCTGGGTCTCCCAATAGAGCGCTGAAGAAGAAGGGAATTTTGTTACTTACCGTAAATTCCTTTTCTTCTAGCTCTTATTGGGAGACCCAGCACCCGCCCTGTTGTCCTTCGGGATTTTTTTGTTGTTTGCGGGTACACATGTTGTTCATGTTGAACGGTTTTTCAGTTCTCCGACGTTATTCGGAGTTAATTTGTTTAAACCAGTTATTGGCTTCCTCCTTCTTGCTTTGGCACTAAAACTGGAGAACCCGTGATACCACGGGGGGTATAGCCAGAAGGGGAGGGGCCTTGCACTTTTTAGTGTAGTGCTTTGTGTGGCCTCCGGAGGGCAGTAGCTATACCCCAATCGTCTGGGTCTCCCAATAAGAGCTAGAAGAAAAGGAATTTACGGTAAGTAACAAAATTCCCTTCTCTCATAGCACCCTTTTTTTTTTAAATCATTAGGGATCAATACAGAGAGTATTTCACTTTTCATATAACTGATAACAATAAACAGATAAACACATATGATTTATAAATCAGGTTCTTTCTCTGCATATATGTAAATATAATAATAGAGTTCTCAAATCATAATCTATATATATAATTGCCTTATTCTGTCTGTCTGTCTGTCATGCTCCAAAATTGTGTCACCGTGACATGTCCTTACGGTGACACAAAGCTGATTGGCCGCTGGGCTCGCCATGGCCCCGCCCCCCCACACGGATTGGCCTCTCGCCCTGGCTCTCTGCAGGCCCCGCCCCCCTCACGCAATCCACGCTCGCTCTGGCCCAACTGACACGGAGCCCCGATTCCCAGGTGAGTACACACACACATCAGATCACACTCACTCTCACACACACTCTCACACACACTCTCACACACACCTCACACATCACAACATGCTGGGATATCGCTTGCTTCTACACCGGCTCCGTCAGGATCCCAGCAGCGCCACACATAACCTTGCGATGCTGGGATCTTCACGGAGGCCGTGAAAGCTGGTAACCATTATACACATCGGGTAACTAAGGTCCCTTAGTTACCCGATGTGTATCATAGTTACCAGTGTACACCGGCTCACACTCACTCTCACACACACCTCACACACACATCACACACATATCACATCGCATCCACACATCAAGGTCCTGCAGCTGCGGAAAATACAGACACATAACAGCACACACATACACACACACAAATCAGATCACACTCCCTCACACACACACATCAGATCACATCCACATACTCACAACATCCTGGGATATCGCTTGCTTCTCGGCCTCGATACTGTGCTGTTGTGATCTTCCAGGACCTGCCGGAGGATCACATGGCCAGAAGCATGTGATATCCCCGGATGTTGTGAGTATAAGCGCGTATGTGCGATATCATCAGTGTCTGTGTGTGTGAGTGTATGCGATCGGGTGTGTGTGAGTGGATGCGATCGGGTGTGTGTGAGTGGATGCGATCGGGTGTGTGTGTGAGTGGATGCGATCGGGTGTGTGTGAGTGGATGCAATCGGGTGTGTGTGTGAGTGGATGCGATCGGGTGTGTGTGAGTGGATGCAATCGGGTGTGTGTGAGTGGATGCGATCGGGTGTGTGTGAGTGGATGCGATCGGGTGTGTGTGAGTGGATGCGATCGGGTGTGTGAGTGTCGGCAGAGGAGCACGGCGTGCTGGAGGAGGCTGGGAGCAGAGAGGCTGATCATGGGGAAGGCTGGGAGGACAGAGGCTGATGCTGGGGGAGGCTGGGAGGGGGAGGCTGGGACGAGGGACGCTGATGCTGGTGGAGGCTGATGCTTGGGGAGGCTGATGCTGGGGGAGGCTGGAAGGAGAGAGGCTAATGCTGGTGGAGGCTGATGCTTGGGGAGGCTGATGCTGGGGGAGACTGGGAGGGGAAGGCTGATGCTGAGGGAGGCTGGGAGGAAGGAGGCTGGGAGGAGAGAGGCTGATCTTGGGGAAGGCTGGGAACGGGAGGCTGATGCTGAGGGAGGCTGATGCTGAGGGAGGCTGGGAGGGGAAAGCTGATGCTGGGGAAGGCTGGGAGGACGGAGGCTGGGAGGAGAGAGGCTGATCCTGGGGAAGGCTGGGAACGGGAGGCTGATGCTGGGGAAGGCTGATGCTGAGGGAGGCTGGGAGGGGAAAGCTGATGCTGGGGAAGGCTGGGAGGACGGAGGCTGGGAGGAGAGAGGCTGATCCTGGGGAAGGCTGGGAGAGGGAGGCTGATGCTGGAGGAGGCTGGAAGGAGAGAGGCTAATGCTGGTGGAGGCTGATGCTTGGGGAGGCTGATGCTGGGGGAGACTGGGAGGGGAAGGCTGATGCTGAGGGAGGCTGGGAGGAAGGAGGCTGGGAGGAGAGAGGCTGATCCTGGGGAAGGCTGGGAACGGGAGGCTGATGCTGAGGGAGGCTGATGCTGAGGGAGGCTGGGAGGGGAAAGCTGATGCTGGGGAAGGCTGGGAGGAGAGAGGCTGATCCTGGGGAAGGCTGGGAACGGGAGGCTGATGCTGGGGAAGGCTGATGCTGAGGGAGGCTGGGAGGGGAAAGCTGATGCTGGGGAAGGCTGGGAGGACGGAGGCTGGGAGGAGAGAGGCTGATCCTGGGGAAGGCTGGGAGAGGGAGGCTGATGCTGGAGGAGGCTGGAAGGAGAGAGGCTGATGCTGGCGGAGGCTGATGCTGGGGAGGCTGGGAGAGGGAGGCTGATGCTGAGGGAGGCTGGGAGGAGGGAGGCTGGGAGAGGTAGGCTGAGAGAAGAGAGGCTGATGCGCACACACACACACACACACACACACACACGCGCACTGCACAACACACCACACACACACACACTAGGAACCACAAACAACTGCCCTACACAGACACCCACACACACAGACAACGCTGCACACACACAACACCCAACACACAAACACCGCGGCACACACAAATATACGCACATACCGCACAACACACACATTGCACAAAACATACCTCCCCCCAAAACACACCACACACACACAAACCGCGCAACACACACACAACGCTACAGACACACAGCGCTCCACAAACAACGCAACACACGCAACACACATACAACACCGCTCTCACCCCCCGTCACACCCAGACAACACCCAGAACATGTACAGCGCCCTACACAAACACTTGGTAACTACAGACAACAGCATCTCTCTCTATATATATATATATATATAAACAAAAATCATACATGAACTACACAATACGTAAATTCTAGAATACCCGATACGTAGAATCGGGCCACCTTCTAGTTATATTATATAACTTGAGCCTACAAACCTCGTGGCTCTACAAATAAACAAAACTTAAATTATGCAATAATGCCTCAGACTAACAGGAACACCTCCTCCATCAGCCGTGTCGCTCCACATCATATTGCTATACTCTCCTCCATCAGCCGTGTCGCTGCACATCATATTGCTATACTCTCCTCCATCAGCCGTGTCGCTGCACATCATATTGCTATACTCTCCTCCATCAGCCGTGTCGCTGCACATCATATTGCTATACTCTCCTCCATCAGCCGTGTCGCTCCACATCATATTGCTATACTCTCCTGCTCCTCCCTCTCCGTGCAGTCATCCATGAAACCATTCCAGTCCTCTCTCACCTCTTCATTCAAAGTCCATTTCGCCACAGAAAAAACTAGTTTTAATTCCCTTCCTCACACATGCCATCACTGCAGGCACAACAGTAACCGGTCCAGCATTGCATCCCGAACCAGTGCACTAGAGGGTAGGCCCGGCAACTCCATCCATGGCCGCCAAATGTTGTAAAACTTTTTCAATGTTTTTCTTTTTAAATAAACTCCCCTTTCCAATCTTATGACGTTATTTAATTTGTTTTTGAGCTCTGGTAATGTTGGTGGTAGACGGTCTAACCAGTGATATGCAAGTAGCTTTCTTGCTTGGTACAAGATACGTGCTATTCCCAGGGCTGTTGGAGAATCCGGATCCACTTCTCCTTCCCATAGGCTCAACAGGCACAGGCGGGGCGACGGTTGTATTGTGATATGATATATTTGACCTATAAGTCTCAGGGTTTGGTTCCAGAAATCACCAATGTGTCCACACTCCCACATAACATGCATCAAATGGGCATCATCCTGTCCACACCTAACACACTGTGTGTTTGGTCTGAGTCCCATCTTAAATAGTAGACTGGGAGTTTTATATACCCTGTGGATGAGATATATTTGAGACAGCTTTTGGCACTCCGATACCGCCAGTTTAGGAACTTGTTCCAATATATCAGACCACTGGCCTTCCGTCAGGGGACAGACGTCTCGTTCCCATTTGCTTTTAACAAGCAATGGATGTGTTTCCAGATGGGCAGGTAGTAATTTTTTATATAGTTCCGAAATAAGACCCTTAGAGGACTCAGATGTAAGCAGCCTATGTAATGTTTGATTATGTGTCACTGTGACCGGGTTTGTCCTCCCCTGTCTTTCCAGTGCGTGTCTCAGCTGCAAATACTGATAAAAGAAGACATGCGGAAGGTGAAACTCCGTTCTCAATTGTTCAAAGCTTTTAAGAGTATTATTTTGTAGTACTTGTGACACTAAATGGATCCCTTTATCCTCCCATCCTCTGAACCCTACTAATTTTTTAATTTCTGGCAAGTCGGGGTTCTGCCACAGTGGCCAGAGCTCTGTAGGTCCGCTTATCCCCAAAAGAGACTTACCCCTGTCCCACACCCGGAATATCATAGCCAGTGTGGGATATCGTGCCCCATTTATCTGTCTTTGTCCCACATCCAACCGGCAACCTGGGTACTTCCATACTGATCCCTCTCTCACTATATCACCACTGGTATCATACCCTCCTTCTTTGCCCCAACCCCTCAGATGTTGCATCTGGGAGGCTATATAGTATATATATGGGTTTGGTACCGCCAGTCCTCCCTCCTCCTTTCCCCGCTGTAGCACTTCCAGTCGAATCCTAGCTTGCTTTTTCTTCCAAATAAGTTCCCGGAATATTGTATTAATTTTTACAAAAAATTCCCTACATATCCACACTGGAGAATTATGTATAAGGTATAGTAATTGTGGCATCATTACCATTTTAATTAAATTGGATCTGCCGACATTTGATAGCGGCAAACGGCACCAGGTATGCACTTTTGCTCTGAATCGCTGTAACAGGGGTTCCAGATTTAGGGCCTGGAAATCCTTCGGGATTGGGCTGACAATTACTCCCAGATATTTAAACTCCCGGACCACAGGAACTGGAATCTGTAAGTCCGAAAAGTCCCCCGGAAGGGGGTCCAACGGCATTAAAGCCGACTTGGACCAGTTGATTAGTAGACCAGACCTCTGTCCAAATTCCCGAATGATATTCATTGCCGGCAAAATCGAGGAACGTACCCTGTCTAAATATAAGAGTAGATCGTCTGCGTATAATGATATCTTTTGTTCCACGGCTCCACACCGAAATCCCTCTACCTCCCTGGATTTCCGTATTGCCACTGCCAACGGCTCCACTGCAGTTGCGAATAGCAAGGGTGAAAGCGGGCACCCCTGTCTAGTACCTCTTCCAAGAGGAAAAGACTCGGAGACCCTGCCATTAACCCTAACCTTTGCCACCGGTGAGTCATATAGCAGTTTTACCCAATTTATGAATCTATGTCCAAAGCCCATTTTCCGAAGTACAGCCCACATATATTCCCATTCAAGGCTATCGAACGCCTTAGCGGCGTCTAATGACAAAATTGCCCTTTCCCCCGGTACCTCAGAACTATGTTGAATTCCCAAATATAATTTCCTGAGATTCATAGATGTGGCTCTGCATGGAATGAAGCCTGTCCGATCACTCTGCACTATAGATGAGATGACTCGGGACATCCTATTGGCGAGCACCTTGGCCAGCAATTTAATGTCTGTTTGTAGGAGAAAGATTGGGCGATACGAATCCGGGATCTCTGGATCTTTTCCAGGTTTTAATATTAAGACTATTAAGGCTTCCCTCATAGAGGGCGGGAGGACCCTCTGCCTTTCAGCCTCTTCAAATACCTTAAGTAGTTTGGGTAGCAGTAAGGGTGCATACGCTTTATAAAACTCTCCAGGCAGGCCATCCGTTCCCGGAGCTTTTTCATTTTGTGTCTGGCCAAGCGCTTCCTCCAGTTCTTCCAATGAGATGTCCCGGTCCAGCAATTCCCTGTTTACATCACTCAGTGAAGGAAGAGAGAGAGCATCCAAATACTGCTCAATCTCAGTCTCCGTAAGGTCACAGTCTGATGTGTATAGCCGCATATAATAGCTCTTTATTTCTCTTATTATATCCTCGCTTTCTGTTACAAAGTCACCTGATTCAGTCTTTAACCTATTTATATAAGAAGATCCTTCCTGTGCTCTAATGACTGTGGCCAGTAGGTGCCCCACGCCCTCCCCTGCCATAAAATAATTTTGTTTAAGGAAATAGCGTTTATTTTCTGCCACCGACATGAGATTTTCTTTGAGTGACATCTGTGCCTTCTCTAGAGTGTTTTTAGTTTCTACTGTTGGGTTGAGCACCACCGCAGCCTCCGCATCAGATACCTCCTGAATCAGACTCTGGGTGTAACATTTGGTTTGATTTTTGCGTATGCATATTTCTCTAATATATATGCCCCTTACCACAGCTTTCATAGAGTCCCAAACTATGTGTGGCGGTGCAGAGCACTCATTAACATTGAAGTATTCTAGAATGTTATCATGTAAAGATCCCCCAATAAGCTGGATCCAGAAGGGATTAAGTTTCCAGATAGGCCTGGGCAGAGTGACGGGGTTTCCCCATGCAAGCGTAACATGTAATGGTGAGTGATCAGATACGCTTCTAGGTAGGTAGGCCACCTTTTGTGTATATGAGGCCATAAGTGCGTTTCCAATAGCCAGGTCTATCCGTGACATGGTGTGGTGGGAGCTAGAGTAACAGGAGAATTGTTTGGTTGTGGGGTGTTGGGCACGCCAAAGATCTACAAAACCCAGCTCCGTTAGCATTCTAGCAAATGAAGTCGGGGCGGCGTTCTCCGATATGTTTCCCGAGTGTAACTTATCTAGATAGGGATGTAAGTAATTATTAAAATCCCCTATCAAAAGCGTCGGCACAGATGGAAGGGAATCTAAAATAGACAATATCCTTTTTACCGGTTCGACTGAATATGGTGGAGGGATATATATCGCAACCAGAATAAATTGTATACCATACAGCGTGCAAAGCAAACATACAAATCTGCCCCCCGGGTCAATCACTGATTTGGTACATGAGAACGGGATGGATTTGTGCACCAACACACTCACACCCCGTGCATGGGTCGAGTATGTGGAATGATATTCATGCGCGATCCATCCCTTCCTCAGCCAATGAACATTATCCCTGACCATATGGGTCTCGGAGAGACATAAAATAGCCGGTAAAAGTTTCTGTAGGTGAGTAAATATAGCACATCTTTTGTTCGCATCTCCGAGCCCTCTAACATTCCACGCTACAATATTTAAAGATGTCGCCATAAGCGTAGACTAAGATATGATCCGGACGGATACTTCATACCTGAAGGAGAGAGGCGTTCTCCACCGATTCTCAAAAACATTAGGTTGAGCGACACGACTGAGGCACACCACACTTCCCAAACAGATTGCATCATACAACAATAAACAAGAAAAACAACGAGAGAGATAGGGCTCCGCACACCAGTGCGCAGTGCCCCTGCCCTCAAAATCAAGTGTATCTTACACATTTCTCCCAAATAGAGAGAATCAGGGCTAAAAACACGCCCCAAGTCCATGCAGGGAGGGGGTCCACAACTCGCTAGTGCAGCGGGTGTCCACAATGAACCGGCCGTCTCCCAACCTGGATCCTAGATGAATTTAACTGTAATGAGCTCACCAGCATAGCGTCCCAAACAAAAACAACGCCTGGCGGCAGAAAGGGAAATCTCAGGTATTCTTCCTCCTCAGGGATCTCTCATTGATATCCAGCCAAGACAATGCCGCCCCAGCCGTATCAAAAAAATGAGTCTCTCCGTTCGCAGCAATCCGCAGCTTAGCAGGGTACGTCATGGAATATGGCACTTGCAGGTTGCGCAGTCGTTTTTTTATCTCAATAAATTGCGCTCTTTTACGTTGCACTTCCATGGAGAAATCAGGAAATATTGATATCTTCCTCCCATCAATTGCAAGTTCTTTGATATCTCTGGCTCTGCGCAGGATCGTGTCCCTATCTTTATAGTGCAGTAGTTTAATCAGAATAGGACGTGGGGGTGCTCCCGGCTGTGGGGCACGCGCAGGGACCCTGTGCGCCCTTTCAATGGTGAAGAAAGGGGACAGTATGTCTTTTCCCATGGTGTCTTTAAGCCATTTTTCAAAGAAATTCAGTGGGTCATTGCCCTCCATCCTCTCTGGGACCCCCACCAGTCGCAAATTACTTATGCGGGAGCGATTTTCTAAATCATCCACCTTGTTTAGCAGTGTGGAGATATTTTGCGTGGCCTTTCCCAGCTCTCGTGACATTGGGGGCAATTTATCCTCTGTTGTACTCACTCTTTCCTCCAACTCCCCCATTCTGACAGTCACCCCTTGCAGCTCACGTTTAATACAGGCCATATCTGAGGTGACAGTTCCCATCTGGCTGCTTAGAGTGGCCAATGTGGTATTGCAAGAGTTAATTGCTGCCAGAATGTCTCTCAGTATGGCCTCAGTGAAAACAGGTATTGTTTGCTCCACATCTCCCCCTCCTCCCTCTGCCAGCACAGGCCTGTGTGTCTGCATACCTTGTGCTGCTGAACATGCAGGGCCCAGGGTACTCAGTCTCACTGTCGGGTATGTTTTCTCCCTGCTCCAGGGCCCGTTCAGCGCTGCCATCGGGTGCCTCGTTGCAGGTAGGCTCTGTGCCAGGGGCCACTCTGGCAAACCGCTCCAACCTGCTTGCTACTCCCACTGCTCCAGCTCGGGATGGTGTGGATGCCGGCGGCGCCATATTGGATTCTTCAGAGGCACGCTCCTGCGCGTCTCTGTCCCTTTTACTGCGGGTCGGCATATCCTGGCTGTGCTCGCTTCCCTGGGTGTTATAAGTTGTGTTGCAGCCCTCCAGGGTCGGTAGTGCCTGTCAGCAAGGCCGGTGTGCAGGATAATTCAGGATCCAGGCAGGAGATCACCCACGCTGCTTCCTCTCTACATGAGGTCCAGGCCACCCCATAGCACCCTTTTGGCCGAAGAGGCCTTGGTTTTATTGGCTGACGCATCTGTCAGTCACCGATCCGTGGGTTCTCCCGGACCTACCGGATCTCCTATCCCAGGGTCCAGCCTTCCACCCACAGCACACCAGGTTACACCTGGCGGCGTGGCTCTTGAGAGGTCGCTATTAGGCACTAAGGGCTTTTCTCAGGGTCTGATCTCCACCTTGATGCAGTGCAGAAAGCCTGTCACTACTCGCATTTATGGGCGTATTTGGGCGAAATTCCTGACCTCTTCGGGTGCGGATCCTACTAAACCACCCTCCGTCCCGGTTGTCCTGGAATTTCTCCAGAAGGGTTGGGAACTGGGTCTATCCGTTAGTACCCTTAAGGTGCAAATCTCCGCACTGAGCGCCTTGTATAACCATGCCCTGGCTGGAGATCCCTGGATATCTAGGTTCGTTAGGTCCTGTGCTAGGTCTAAGCCTCGGGGAACCATGCCACTTCCGTCCTGGGACCTTAACTTGGTCCTTTCAGCTTTAACACGGCCCCCATTTGAGCCCTTAGATTCTATCTCTCTCAAGCATCTGTCCCTTAAGACGATTCTCCTGGTCGCCCTCACTTCTGCCCGTAGGGTTAGTGACCTTCAGGCCTTATCCATTTCTCCTCCGTATACCCAGTTTTTTGAGGACCGAGTAGTTTTACGTACTGACCCTGCCTATTTGCCGAAGGTGCATTCCCACTTCCATAGATCACAGGAAATAGTGCTCCCCTCTTTTTATGCCAACCCTTCTACTCCGGAGCAGATGGGAGGCACTGCCTGGATGTTAGGCGTTGTCTTCAACGGTATCTGTTGGTCACCTTGGAAGGGAGGAGGGATAAGTCTGTTTGTAGTCTTCCAGGGTTGTAGAAAGGGGCTTAAGGCTTCTAAATCCACTTTGGCAAGGTGGATCAGGGATGCCATCTCGGTTGCCTACGCAGCCGGGGGGGAAGACGTACCTCCTGGTTTGAAGGCACACTCCACGCGAGCGATGGCATCTTCCTGGGCGGAGAGATCGGAGGTCTCCATCGAGCAGATATGTAAGGCGGCAACCTGGTCTTCTCCGTCCACCTTTTTTAATCACTATCGCCTTGATTTGTCGTTCACCGACATCACCTTTGGGAGGCGGGTTCTGCAAACTGTTGTCCCTCCCTAGGTCTTCCTCTCTGTAATTCTCTCGTGGTGCCGTCATGGGTGCTGGAAAAATACGTAATTACTTACCGGTAATGTGTTTTTTCTGAACCCATGACTGCACCCTTACATTCGCTCCCTGCACTTGGGGGTTGCTAGTTTGCTTCCCTTTTCACTCCTCTTCACTGGGCGGTTATGGTGGCGGGATATGTTTTTTAACGATGTTCCTTGTTTCGGAGGTCCTGTCATGCTCGGTAATCAACTGATGCGGGGAGAGGTGCCGCCCCTTTTTATTCTGGAGGTTTCCTGTCCTTGAAGGGCGGATCCCCTCTCTCGTGGTGCCGTCATGGGTTCAGAAAAAACACATTACCGGTAAGTAATTACGTATTTCAGGCGGGTGGGCGCGCCCTGTTTTGCTGCCCTCCCGTTTCTAATGGTCTTCAGCTTGGCTGTAAGTTGTTCGTTCAGTATTTCTCCTTAGAATTGGCAGCGTTGATTTCCCGCGATGTCCCCGCGGTGGCGCCATTAGATCTAAGCAGCGCTCGTCATATTGAGATTTCTTCAGCGCTCTATTGGGAGACCCAGACGATTGGGGTATAGCTACTGCCCTCTGGAGGCCACACAAAGCACTACATTAAAAGTGCAAGGCCCCTCCCCCTCTGGCTATACCCCCCCCGTGGTATCACGGGTTCTCCAGTTTTAGCTTTGTGTGCGAAGGAGGTCAGACATTCCATGCATAGCTCCACAGATTTTAGTCAGCAGTAGCTGCTGACTATTTCGGATGGAAGAAAAGAGGGCACATATAGTGCCCCCAGCATGCTCCCTTCTCACCCCTGGATGGTGTTGTAAGGTTGAGGTACCTATTGCTGGTACAGGGCTGGAGCCTGACATGCTGTTTTCCTTCCACATCCCCTGGTAGGGCTCTGTGGAAGTGGGATCCTGCCGGCCTCTCAGCTCTGACGCCGGGCTCCATCCACAGACCCATTAGAACCTGATGGAGACGGAGCAGGAGTACGATCAGGGACAGGCCCTGCATCATACAGGTACTCTGTGTCCCCGGCAGGCACAGACACACTCCGGGCTGGCTGGGTGTTGTAGTGCGCCGGGGACCGCAACGTTGGAGCTAGTGTCCCTACAGATTACTGGGGGATTGTTTGTGTATGGGAACGCAGCGCCGACCCCCTCTGGACCGGGCGGCGCTGCTGTGACTTGTGGTGCGCCGGGGATCCGCCGTCCGCGCTTTTACGGCGGCGGCGGTTATAAATTGAGTCCCTGGCTTTTTGGGCCTAGGACGCCGGCAGCTCCGATTCGTTCCCGCCCCCACCCTGTCATTCAGGGTAGGGGAGAGACGCTGTTCGCTAGCAGCGACGAGGGCTGGAGCCTGATTTACATGCTCCAGCCCTCACACTAGGCACAGAGGGAAGCAGGCTTCCCGCTCTTAGCCAGGAACGCCCAGGGCCCGCCCCCCTTCTCTCTCAGGACGCCGGCAGCCATTACATGCAGTCTGGCTGGAGGAAGGACGCAAGGCTCTGGGAGACCTGGACTAGGGGCTATCTGGCGACCACACACCCGCTTTTTAAGCGGGCGGTAAGCGATTTTTCTGTGCTGGTCCCTCTAGTGCCTCACGGTGTATTGGTGTACTGTGTAGGATATAGAGATATTGTATTCTTGCACTGTAAGGTCGCTTCTGGCTGCATCTCCCAGATCACTCTGTGGAAGCAACAACATGCCATCCTCAAAACGCAAGGCTGCCAAGGCTAGGGCTGTGTATACTGCGTGTGCTGCATGTGGGGCTAATCTACCAGCAGGCTCCGATGACCCCCATTGTGTGCAATGCTCCGACCCGGTGCTGCTTCGCCAGCCGGAGTCAGGAGGGAGAGTGACCCAGGCTGAGACGCCTGTAAGTCCTGCCCCGGTGACAGGGACAGACTTTGCAGTTTTTGCTGATAATATGTCTGTCTCTATGGCAAAAATACTTGAAACCTTGCAATCTATGCATGGGGCTCAGTCTTTGGGCACGGCGAGGCCTCTGTCCTCAGGTCCCCCTCACTTGGAATTAATCCAGCCCACAGGGGAGTCCCCGGCTTCACAGGCCGAGGATTATGAGTCAGATGATAGCCCCAGCCACCCTAAGCGAGCTCGCTGGGAAAGACCCTCGACGTCATCACACTGCTCAGGGTCTCAGCGCAATCAGTCTCCCTGTGATGTGTCTGATGAGAGTGATCAGGAATCCATTCCTGGAACCCCTCTCAACCTGGATACCCCTGATGGGGATGCCATGGTAAACGACCTTATCTCAGCCATCAATAGGCTGTTGGATATTTCTCCCCCAGCCCCTTCAGCAGAAGAGGCGGCTGCGGAGCAGGAGAAGTTTCGTTTCCTTTATCCCAAGCGTAAATTGAGTGCTTTGTTGGATCACGCTGACTTCAGAGAATCAATCCAGAAGCACGACGCTCACCCAGAAAGGCGTTTCTCTAAACGATCTAAAGATACGCGTTTCCCTTTCCCCCCTGAGGTGGTCAAGCGCTGGACACAGTGTCCAAAGGTAGACCCCCCGATTTCCAAACTCGCAGCTAGGTCCATAGTTGCAGTGGAGGATGGCGCTTCACTTAAAGATGCCAATGACAGACAGATGGACCTTTGGTTAAAATCTGTCTATGAAGCTATCGGCGCGTCGTTTGCTCCGGCATTCGCAGCCGTATGGGCACTCCAGGCTATTTCAGCTGGCTTAGCAAAAGTGGATGCTATCATACATCCAGCAGTGCCGCAAGTGGCGCACCTTACCACGCAGATGTCGGCGTTTGCGTCTTACGCTATCAATGCGGTCCTAGAATCTACCAGTCGCACCTCAATGGCGTCCGCCAATTCGGTAGTTTTGCGCAGAGCCTTGTGGTTAAAGGACTGGAAAGCAGATGCTGGTTCCAAAAAATGTTTAACCAGTTTGCCTTTATCTAGAGATAGACTGTTTGGCGAGCCATTGGCTGATATCATTAAGCAGTCTAAGGGTAAAGACTCCTCTTTACCACAACCCAGAACAACCAAACCTCAGCAGAAAAAGTGGCAGCAGAGGTTTCAGTCCTTTCGAGGTTCGGGCAAGACACCATTTACCTCGTCCAAAGGGACTCAGAGGACGCAAAGAAACTCAGATTCGTGGCGGGCTCACACGCGCCCCAAGAAAGCAAATGGAGGTACCGCTTCCAAAGCGGCTACCTCATGACTTCCAGCCCCCTCCCTCCGCATCGCCGGTCGGGGGCAGGCTCTCCCGCTTTTCCGGCATTTGGATGTCACAGGTCAAAGACCGGTGGGTGACGGACATTTTGTCTCGCGGGTACAGAATCGAGTTCAATTCTCGTCCTCCAGCTCGGTTCTTCAGAACCTCCCCACATCCAGACCGAGCAGATGCTCTGCTGCAGGCGGTGGGCTCCCTAAGAGCGGAAGGAGTGGTGATCCCAGTCCCTCCTCAGGAACAAGGGCAAGGGTTTTACTCCAATCTCTTTGTGGTTCCAAAAAAGGACGGCTCGTTCCGTCCTGTTCTGGACCTAAAACGGCTCAACAAACATGTGCACGCCAGGAAGTTCCGGATGGAAACCCTGCGTTCTGTCATTGCCTCAATGTCCAGAGGAGACTTCCTTGCCTCAATAGACATCAAAGATGCTTATCTCCACGTGCCAATTGCTACAGAACATCAACGTTTTCTACGTTTTGTGATAGGAGACGACCATTTCCAGTTCGTAGCTCTGCCATTTGGTCTGGCAACAGCCCCACGGGTCTTCACCAAGGTCATGGCGGCGGTGGTAGCAGTCTTGCACTCTCAGGGACACTCGGTGATCCCTTACCTAGACGATTTATTGGTCAAAGCTCCCTCTCAAGAGGCATGTCAGCACAGCCTGAATGCTACGCTGGAGACCCTACAGTCTTTCGGATGGATCATCAACTTTCCAAAGTCGATCCTATCACCGACTCAATCACTAACGTATCTTGGCATGGAGTTTCATACTCTAGCAGCGATAGTGAAGCTTCCGCTGAACAAGCAGCGGTCACTACAGACAGGGGTGCAATCTCTTCTGCAGGGCCAGTTGCATCCCTTGCGGCGCCTCATGCATTTCCTAGGGAAGATGGTGGCAGCCATGGAAGCAGTTCCCTTTGCGCAGTTTCATCTGCGCCCACTTCAATGGGACATTCTCCGCCAATGGGACGGGAAGTCAACGTCCCTGGACAGGAAAGTCTCGCTTTCCCAGACGGCCAAGGACTCCCTACAATGGTGGCTCCTTCCCACCTCATTGTCACAGGGAAGATCCTTCCTGCCCCCATCCTGGGCAGTAGTCACGACAGATGCGAGTCTGTCAGGGTGGGGAGCAGTATTTCTCCACCACAGGGCTCAGGGGACGTGGACTCCGCAGGAGTCCACCCTTCAGATCAATGTTCTGGAGATCAGAGCAGTGTATCTTGCTCTACTGGCCTTCCAACAGTGGCTGGAAGGAAAGCAGATCCGAATCCAATCGGACAACTCCACAGCGGTGGCATACATCAACCACCAAGGAGGGACGCGCAGTCGGCAAGCCTTCCAAGAAGTCCGGCGCATTCTAATGTGGGTGGAGGACAGAGCATCCACCATATCCGCGGTTCACATCCCAGGCGTAGAAAACTGGGAAGCAGACTTCCTCAGTCGCCAGGGCATGGACGCAGGGGAATGGTCTCTTCACCCGGACGTGTTTCAGGAAATCTGTCGCCGCTGGGGAGTGCCGGACGTCGACCTAATGGCATCCCGGCACAACAACAAGGTCCCGGCATTCATGGCGAGGTCGCGCGATCAAAGAGCTCTGGCGGCAGACGCCTTGGTTCAAGATTGGTCGCAGTTTCAGCTCCCATACGTGTTTCCGCCTCTGGCGCTCTTGCCCAGAGTGCTACGCAAGATCAGATCCGAGTGCAGCCGCATCATACTCGTCGCTCCAGACTGGCCGAGGAGGTCGTGGTATCCGGATCTGTGGCATCTCACGATCGGTCGACCGTGGTCACTGCCAGACCGACCAGACTTACTGTCCCAAGGGCCGTTTTTCCATCAGAATTCTGCGGCCCTGAACCTGACTGTGTGGCCATTGAGTCCTGGATCCTAGCATCTGCAGGATTATCTCAAGGAGTCGTTGCCACAATGAGACAAGCTAGAAAGTCGAATTCGGCTAAGATCTACCACAGAACGTGGAAGATTTTCTTATCCTGGTGCTCTGCTCAGGGAGTGTCTCCCTGGCCATTTGCATTGCCCAAGTTTCTTTCCTTCCTGCAATCGGGGTTAGAAAAGGGCTTGTCGCTCAGCTCCCTTAAAGGGCAAGTTTCGGCACTATCCGTGTTTTTTCAGAAGCGTCTAGCACGTCTTTCTAAGGTGCGCACGTTCCTGCAGGGGGTCTGTCATATTGTGCCCCCGTACAAGCGGCCGTTAGATCCATGGGATCTGAACAGGGTACTAGTTGCTCTCCAGAAGCCGCCCTTCGAGCCTCTGAAGGAAGTTTCCTTTTCTCGGCTGTCACAGAAAGTGGCGTTTCTTGTTGCGATCACATCGCTTCGGCGAGTGTCTGAGCTGGCAGCTCTGTCATCCAAGGCTCCCTTCCTGGTGTTCCACCAGGACAAGGTAGTGCTGCGCCCTATTCCGGAGTTTCTCCCTAAAGTCGTATCCTCTTTTCATCTTAATCAGGATATATCCTTGCCTTCGTTTTGTCCTCATCCGGTTCACCGGTATGAAAAGGACTTACGTTTGCTAGATCTGGTGAGAGCACTCAGAATCTACATTTCCCGCACGGCGCCCATGCGCCGTGCCGATGCACTTTTTGTCCTTGTCGCTGGTCCGCGCAAGGGGTTGCAGGCTTCTAAAGCCACCCTGGCTCGATGGATCAAAGAACCAATTCTAGAAGCCTACCGTTCTGCGGGGCTTCCGGTTCCTTCAGGGCTAAAAGCCCACTCAACCAGAGCCGTGGGTGCGTCCTGGGCATTACGTCACCAGGCTTCGGCTCAACAGGTGTGCCAGGCAGCTACCTGGTCCAGTCTGCACACTTTCACCAAGCATTATCAGGTGCATACCTATGCTTCGGCGGATGCCAGCTTAGGTAGAAGAGTCCTGCAGGCGGCAGTGACACCCCCGTAGGGGAGGGCTGTTTTGCAGCTCTAACATGAGGTATTTCTTTACCCACCCAGGGACAGCTTTTGGACGTCCCAATCGTCTGGGTCTCCCAATAGAGCGCTGAAGAAGAAGGGAATTTTGTTACTTACCGTAAATTCCTTTTCTTCTAGCTCTTATTGGGAGACCCAGCACCCGCCCTGTTGTCCTTCGGGATGTTTTTTTGTTGTTTGCGGGTACACATGTTCATGTTGAACGGTTTTTCAGTTCTCCGATGTTATTCGGAGTTAATTTGTTTAAACCAGTTATTGGCTTCCTCCTTCTTGCTTTGGCACTAAAACTGGAGAACCCGTGATACCACGGGGGGGGTATAGCCAGAGGGGGAGGGGCCTTGCACTTTTAATGTAGTGCTTTGTGTGGCCTCCAGAGGGCAGTAGCTATACCCCAATCGTCTGGGTCTCCCAATAAGAGCTAGAAGAAAAGGAATTTACGGTAAGTAACAAAATTCCCTTCTTTCTTTGTACTGTCTCAGGAATTGAGCGGATAGTCGCGGTGCCTCATTCATTAACCAGTTAGCGCCTCTACAAGCCGATGGTTTTGGCGGTTTACTGGTTTGGAGCCTTCAGGATAAATTTATCACAATGCCAAGAAGAAACATTAGCGGACTTTTCTGGAGAAGCCATTATTGCTGCCCATCAATACGGGAAACGTCACGTGTCCATCTTCCAAACAATTTTGAGGCCATAATTCTTCAGTGAGAAGGATTATTCAGAGCTGACAATTTTCCCAGAAGAGAGCGTCCCAGCAAGAGCTGTGCTCCGATAACTCTCAAGGAACCAAAGAGCTGCAGCAGAGTCTAAAGGCCTTCATATGTTACATGTTCAATTAGAAGTGGATTGAGTGGATTGTCTATAAGGGGCCAGGAAAGTTGTCTTCTGCAATAAAGTCCTTTGAGTGGAGCAGACGACAGAGCTGTTTACCCATAATGCCCTGCACTGCACCTGGAGAATGCCGAGCATATTGGCACAAATGCCTCATCCCAACTGTGCAGCCAGGAGGGGAAGGATCTGAAGACCACCCTGAACAGGAGGCTGCCCCAGGCTCAGAAGGGTGCCAAAGTGTCTGACTTCTTGACAAGTCTGTAACGCCTTTGTAACGTGCGCGGCAGCGTCGCTCCGTCACTGCAGAGCCAGGTGGCCCTCGCTCTCTGCTTCTCCAGAATCCCTGCGAGCTCGGGTCCGGGGGATATTATGGACCCTTCTCAGCAGTTTTGTTAATTTGTTTTTCCCAGATATCATCTCTTTGGGGCTTCCCACTCATTTTAAATAGGGGACCCCAGACTTGACAGTTCTTATAAGCTTGCTGTGCAGTCATGGCGTCGATCATGGATGTCTATATACCAAAGAATTCTACAGACCAATGTGAGGCGGCCATCTCTCCAAAAGATAAAGCTGGGCCTGAGCTGTGGCAAGCACACGGGCAATGATCACAAGCTCAGCCGCCAAGTATCCGGCTCTCCAGTGTCCGGTCACTGTCCAGAGCTGGGCGCAATAGCAACACTATGCAGAAAAGCCGCCGACAAACCCGGAGCTGCAGCGGCCGCCATGACGTCAGGGCTGGTGGTCACACAGAAGCCATGACTGTCATAGCTCTCCTACGGAGGGGCCGGCATGGGGTCAGGACTGGTGGTCACACAGAAGCCATGACAGTCATAGCTCTCCTACAGAGGGGCCGCCATGACGTCAGGACTGATGGTCACACAGAAGCATTGAAGGTCATAGCGCTCCTACGGAGGGGCCATCATGGGGTCAGGACTGGTGGTCACACAGAAGCCATGACGGTCATAGCGCTCCTACAGAGGGGCCGGCATGGCGTCAGGACTGGTGGTCACACAGAAGCCATGATGGTCATGGCCTTCTCACAAACGGACCGGCATGGCGTCAGGACTGGTGGTCTCACAGAAGCCATGATGGTCATATTGCTCCTACAGGATATTTATTCCCTGGGTGTTCTTACTTTCTCACGCTGCTTCTGCAGTTTTTGATAAATGTGTCCATCTGTGGATGGAGTTTCTTGACTCTTAAGGCCACTTTACACACACAGATAAATCTTTGGCAGATCTGCGGTTGCAGTGAAATCATGGACATATTGTTCCATTTGTACACAGCCACAAACCTGCCACTGATTGTCCACAATTTCACTGCAACCACAGATCTGCCGCAGATTTATCTGTGTGTAAAGTACCCTTTAGACCTCCTAAGGGTCAATGTTTTTTTAACGTCCTGACTACTAAAACCATAGACATCAGAGGGTGTACTTATGTTTTTATCATGACTCCACCGAGGTTACACCGTGTACAGATCTGTGATTGCCTCTTACTGGATCACCTGTGGCCCGGATGGTGGATGCTCGTACATCGCCGGGTGGCCAGCCGCCCAGAAGGGAGGAAGCAGGGTTGGGGGCAGTGTTTGTTGCCTTTGTGCTGGTCTTCCAGGTGCAGTGACGCCTGATAATGGCACGTGGCTGGAATAAGTCCACTTGGTGGATCTCCAGTGTTGGTGGCTGCTAGCTTGTGGTGTCTTGTGCTGGGTCGTGACTCGTTGTAGCAGATCCTTCTGGGCAGCTGGGACCACATTATCTGCTCAATGACCATAGGAATCTGCGGCACAGACATCCTACATGACCAAATAATGCTCAGAGGACGTCTCCTGAACTCTGTTCTTTCTCTCCTTTCCGTGTCTTCCCCCCCCCCCCCATCCCGTATTCTTTTCTCTCTCTCCCTTCCTCATCTTTGTCGCCCCTGTATTCTATCCTTTCTCCTTACCTCATCTTCACCCCCCCCCCCCCCCGTATTCTGCTTTTCTTTCTTTTTTTTTGTTACTCCTTGCCTCGTCCTCACCCCCCCCCCCTGTATTGTTCTTCCTCTCTTTTCCTCATCTTCACCCCCCTTGTATTGTTTTTCTCCTTACCTAATCTTCACCCCCCCCCCCACTCCCCGTATTGTGTTTTCTCTCCTCTCCTCGTCTTTCCTTCCATGCCCTGCCGTCGTTACTTCCCAACACCTCTATGGCTGCTCTTGTTTCATCCCAGTCTGTCTCCTTTTAGATGAAGTTGGAAGGGAAGGTTGGTCGTCTTCTTGGGGATCATTTCCAGGATCAGGTGGTTACAGACTCCGAGTGGATTTTGGGAGTTAGATTTCCCTCCTCTGGGGGTGAAGGGCTTCCAACACCAGACAATGACTCGTTTTATTGTGAGTTTAGTAACCAGATCTGTGGTGTCTTCTGCCTTTTGGACAAGCTGTCCTGACCTTCATAATTGCAAAGTATCTTCGCTGTGTCCAGCCTGGACCCTAAGGCTGAAGGCCCTGTCAGCTGCTTTATGCTCTGACCACGGGCAGCATGGATCTGATCCGGCGGCACAATTACTGCCAGGTAACTTGAGCCTCATTTGAAGATATATTGTATAGGCAGACACTGGGTACCGCCATGGGGTTGAGATTCACCCCAAATTTAAACATGGGTCTATTTGAAGAAATTTTTACTGTAACGCTTGGTCCCGCTCTTCTTCATTGGGGACAATTCAACTGGTAATTTGAATGAATTCATTAAAAATGTGGATATGACTGGGGACTTTTTCTTCAGCATATCTGAAGGCGTTATCCAAGTTGGGGTGACCGTGTGCAATCACATGACCGCCAGCTTTCACAGCAAAAATGCTGTCACTTTTTGCAAGTTTTACTCCAGTGGCTGGACCTGTAGAGAAGCCCACCCATTTCATTTAATAAATTCCACCAGAAAATGCACTCCGGCCCCCGGCTGAAGAAAGAATCCTGATGGGGCCGATTTCAATATGCGCCAAATTCATTGAGACATTTGTGACGCCCTGGCAAAGCCAACAAAAGTGTACATCCTCCTTGTTACCATCAAAACATACTTAGGGGTACTTTGCACGCTGCGACATCGCTAGCCGATGCTAGCGATGCCGAGCGCGATAGTCCCTGCCCCCGTCGCAGCTGCGATATCTTGTGATTTCTGGCGTAGCGAACATTATCGCTACGGCAGCTTCACACGCACTTACCTGCCCTGCGACGTCGCTCTGGCTGGCGAACCGCCTCCTTCCTAAGGGGGAGGGTCGTGCGGCGTCATAGCGACGTCACACGGCAGGCGGCCAATAGAAGCGGAGATGAGCGGGATGTAAACATCCCGCCCACCTCCTTCCTTCCTCATTGCCGGTGGAGGCAGGTAAGGAGATGTTCCTCGCTCCTGCGGCTTCATACACAGCGATGTCTGCTGCTGCAGGAACGAGGAACAACATCGTATCTCCTATTGGTGCGATCTTATGAAAATGACAGACACTACACAGATCACCTATTTATAACGCTTTTGCGATCGTTTATCGGCGCATCTAGGCTTTACACGTTGCGACGTCGTTACCGGCGCTGGATATGCGTCACTTTCGACCCCGACGATATCGCAGTAGCGTTGTCGCAACGTGCAAAGTACCCCTTAGGCATAACACACAGCCATTAAACCCTAGCCACCCCCTCATAAGGGCACACCAGTAGGCGGGATCAGGCGGATGAGAACGCCCACCTAGGGGTCCTGAGGTGTCAGAGGCGAGGACACAACAGTTGAGTCTGTCAGAGAGGAGTGAAGTTAAAGTTGAAGTGTGGAGAGCTGACAGCAGTGTAGTCCTGGGTAGTAGCCCTTGGACTACCCGGCTAGGTGGCAGACAGTGAGCAGGGCCACAGGCGACGGAGATCCGGTCACAGGAGACCTAAAGTGGAGCGGGGCAGGGTTGTAGCCCACCGGTGCCGACAGCGGGAATCCGGTCCGGAGGCAGTGCCCAGTCGGGGTGCCTGGACCCTAGGGCGAGGAAGGTTGCAAGCCCCTCTCCAATTAACCAGCCGGGGACAAGGTTGCAGACTTTGTCCCAGTTACTACCCAGATAGAATGAAACTGAAGCCCAACGCAAGGGATAGGGTGTCCGTCAGAACCCACTGAAATCCCAAGGGTCAGCTTTCGCGGGCCACAGCTCCCAATACACACACAGTACCGGGAGTGGACTTCTCCGTTCCATGCAAAGTCGTCCAAAAGGAAAGACACACACACAAAGCAGGAGGAAGGGATACCTGTTCATTAACCTGGGTGCTGGACCCGAATGCACCCTCCTAAGGCAGCCGGCCACTGCTAACTTGGTTTACTACTGGACTTGTGTGAAATTACTGAACTGTGAGTACACCATTGTCCCCCGGTCCAGCCTGGCGCGCCACCTCCAGCAGCCATCAGTCCCGTGTTCAACCCTCGGGCCCCGGGACTACACCCCCCCCCTCCCACCCTACCCGTGGAGGGGATCCCATCTTGCTGCCCCGCTCCTTCAGTCCCGGGCGCCTCATCACCAGGCAGCGGCGGTGCCTCCATCCCTCACCGCAACACACGGGTGGTGTCACAAACACAACAACTCCCCTGTAAATACCCCCTTCCTGACGGTTGTGAGGACGGGCGGCCGTGAGAGCCCGGGTCTGGTCACCACTCGAGCCGTAGCAGTAACCCAGATCCAAGCAGGCTCCTGAGAGAAGCAGCGGCCTCCGCCCGCAACACATTCAAATCTTGAAGACTCATCTTGCCCTACAGAAACGGGGCCAAAATCTTACCTGTTCCCCTGCGTTGTAGCAGACCTTTCAGAATAAAGCGCACACTCCTCTCAGGGCAGAGCAGCGAGTGGCTCTGGGGGTTTTATGGGGGTTTTGCCGCACCCCTGGGTGCTGCTCGTATATCCAGTGTGAGCACAGCCTCAAACTGTTGGGACTTGTTGCACACGACACATTGGACTGGCCACAATCTTCTGATGGGAGAGGAAGTGTCGGTCACACCTCCTGGTCATCACTGTGGGCAAATGCCACTGCAATGCTATTTTGGCTCTGCTTCTTGAGGATCCATTATTGACCTAATGGATAGATTGCCAAAAATATTCTGTAGTCCCCAACCCATGGCTCTGCAGCACAAGAACTAACCCTCTCCGCATGCCCTGACAGTAACTGGCAGGTGGTGCTGCAGTGAAGACAATAGCTACATGCAGGGTTCTGCTGATATTACAAGGATTGTTCACACCTCACAATAATACCAGTCATTGTCCTGCTGCCACTGCCGCTGTAGTCGCTGCCTCCCCCCCCAAAGATTTGCTATCCTGACACTGCCTCCCTCTCTTCTGCCTTCTTGCTATCCACCATCTGCCTTTTTCTGTCCTGTCGGTGCCCTACTGCCTTCTCTATCTTGTTGCTATACTGACGCCGGCCCCCCTCTCCTCAGTCTTGTTGCTTGCTTTCCTGACACTGGCCAACACCCCCCCCCCCCTCCTCTGCCTTTGTTGCTATGTATACTGACGCCGGCCCCCTCTCCTCCGTTTTGCTATACTGACGCTGGCCCCTACTCCTCTGCCTTGTTGCTTGCTATACTGACGCTGGCCCTTTCTCCTCTGCCTTGTTGCTTGCTATACTGACGCTGGCCCTTTCTCCTCTGCCTTGTTGCTTGCTATACTGACGCTGGCCCTTTCTCCTCTGCCTTGTTGCTTTGCTATACTGACGCTGGCCCTTTCTCCTCCGTCTTGTTGCTTGCTTTCCTGACACTGGCCAACACCCCCCCCCCTCTGCCTTTGTTGCTATGTATACTGACGCCGGCCCTCTCTCTTCAGCTTTGCTATACTGACGATGGCCCCTACTCCTCTGCCTTGTTGCTTGCTATACTGACGCTGGCCCTTTCTCCTCTGCCTTGTTGCTTGCTATACTGACGCTGGCCCTTTCTCCTCTGCCTTGTTGCTTTGCTATACTGACGCTGGCCCCTTCTCCTCTGCCTTGTTGCTTGCTATACTGACGCTGGCCATTTCTCCTCTGCCTTGTTGCTTGCTATACTGACGCTGGCCCTTTCTCCTCTGCCTTGTTGCTTGCTATACTGACGCTGGCCCTTTCTCCTCTGCCTTGTTGCTTTGCTATACTGACGCTGGCCCTTTCTCCTCCGTCTTGTTGCTTGCTTTCCTGACACTGGCCAACACCACCCCCCCCCCCCCTCTGCCTTTGTTGTTATGTATACTGACGCCGGCCCCCTCTCTTCCGCTTTGCTATACTGACGATGGCCCCTACTCCTCTGCCTTGTTGCTTGCTTTACTGACGCTGGCCCTTTCTCCTCTGCCTTGTTGCTTGCTATACGGACGCTGGCCCCCTCTCTTCCGCCTTGCTATACTGACGATGGCCCCTACTCCTCTGCCTTGTTGCTTGCTTTACTGACGCTGGCCTTTTCTCCTCTGCCTTGTTGCTTGCTATACGGACGCTGGCCCCCTCTCTTCCGCCTTGCTATACTGACGATGGCCCCTACTCCTCCGTCTTGTTGCTTGCTTTCCTGACACTGGCCAACACCCCCCCCCCCCCCCTCTGCCTTTGTTGCTATGTATACTGACGCCGGCCCTCTCTCTTCCGCTTTGCTATACTGACGATGGCCCCTACTCCTCTGCCTTGTTGCTTGCTTTACTGACGCTGGCCCTTTCTCCTCTGCCTTGTTGCTTGCTATACGGACGCTGGCCCCTACTCCTCTGCCTTGTTGCTTGTTATACTGACGATGGCCCCTACTCCTCTGCCTTGTTGCTTGCTATACTGACGATGGCCCCTACTCCTCTGCCTTGTTGCTTGCTATACTGACGATGGCCCCTACTCCTCTGCCTTGTTGCTTGCTATACTGACGCTGGCCCCTTCTCCTCTGCCTTGTTGCTTGCTATACTGACGATGGCCCCTACTCCTCTGCCTTGTTGCTTGCTATACTGACGATGGCCCCTACTCCTCTGCCTTGTTGCTTGCTATACTGACGCTGGCCCCTTCTCCTCTGCTATACGGACGCTGGCCCCCTCTCTTCCGCCTTGCTATACTGACGATGGCCCCTACTCCTCTGTTATTGCTTGCTATACTGACGCTGGCCCCTTCTCCTCTGCCTTGTTGCTTGCTATACTGACGCTGGCCCCTTCTCCTCTGCCTTGTTGCTTGCTATACTGACGCTGGCCTCTTCTCCTCTGCCTTGTTGCTTGCTATACTGACGCTGGCCCCTTCTCCTCTGCCTTGTTGCTTGCTATACTGACGATGGCCCCTACTCCTCTGCCTTGTTGCTTGCTATACTGACGCTGGCCTCTTCTCCTCTGCCTTGTTGCTTGCTATACTGACGCTGGTCCCTTCTCCTCTGCCTTGTTGCTTGCTATACGGATGCTGGCCCCCTCTCTTTTGCCTTGTTGCTTGCTATATGGATGCTGGCCCCCTCTCTTTTGCCTTGTTGCTTTCCTGACGCCGGCCCCCTCTCCTTTGCCTTGTTGTTCGCTATCCGGACGCCGGCCCCCTCTCCTTTGCCTTGTTGCTTGCAATACTGACACAGGCCCCCTCTCCTCCGCCATGTTGCTATACGGACGCAGGTCCCCTCTCTTCTGCCTTGTTGCTATGCTGACACCGGCCCCCTCTCTTCTGCCTTGTTGCTATCCTAACGCCAGCCCCCTCTTTTGCCTTGTTGCTTGCTATCCTGACGCTGGCCCCCCTCTCCTCCGCCTTGTTGCTATCCCCCATAATCTTCCTTTTTGCTGTCTTGACTTTCTCCTCTGCCTTTTTGTGTTTCTCAGGTCCCGTTTCTGTCCCCACTAGAGGGAAGTCTGTACCTAAAGCTGCGGTGTCAGAGTCACTCCAATATACAGCGCCGTGGGTTCCTGGTACGTAGTTGCGTGCTCCTCCTGGTATTTCCATCTTTACCTTCTGATTCCCACCATCTTTCTTGCTCTTGTTCTAGACCATGTTTGAGGATGTCGGTGGCTTGGCGGCTTGGCATAGGCGTTGGTGCACATTGTCTGGGACCAGCCTCTCGTTTTGGGCATATCCTGACCAGGAGAGCTCTAAGGTGAGGCTGCTGCTTCCATGTGGTAATACGTTATGTCAGGTGATGCAGACTGACCGCTCAGCTTTGCCATACAGGAGCCATTGGGGAGAATCAATCTCGTCAACTGTACCAGCATCAAGGTGGAGGCTGCCAAAAGGGAGAGCTGTGCCCGATCCCACACCCTGGAGCTCATCACAATGAGACCGCAACGAGAAGATGATGTGGACACCCTTGTGACAAAATGCCGTAACATGCTCTGCTTCACCAAGTGAGTACATGACTGGTACAGCATATCCCTGCACGAGTTCTGAGGAGCGATGTAAGGCTATATATGGCTCCCAGCAGTGCAGAGGATTACAGCATATCCCCCCGGGAGTACAGAGGATCAATGTAAGGCTATATATGGCTCCTAGCAGTGCAGAGGATTACAGCATATCCCTGCATGAGATCTGAGGAGCGATCCAACAGTGCAGAGGATTTCAGCATGTCCCCCGGGAATAAAGAGGATCAATGTATGGCTGCTAGCAGTGCAGAGGATTACAGCATGTCCCCTGGGAGTACAGATGAGTGATTTTAAGGCTGTGAATGGATCCCAATAGCATGGAGGATTACAGTATCTCCCCGGGAGTACAGAGGAGCGATGTATGGCTCCCGGCACGGGGGCGGAGGAGCGATGTATGGCTCCCGGGAGTAGGGGAGTAGTTTTCATGTGGCCATCTTTATTGGGGGCACGGCACTTGGCTGTCCCTGATGTATGGGGCCGTACCTGTCACGCACTTGCCCTGATATGGCGCGAGGCTTCCGTGGTATTTTTTCTGCTGTGGTTATACGTCCCGCCTCATCCATTTATTAGAAAAGTGCCAGACTAGCATAAATACGGCACCGATCGGCCAGAAAATCTGCGTACGGTGTCCCCTGATGTCTGAGCCTGTGATGTAGACAGCGGGCAGGATCCTTGCTCGTGATTATATGCCAGTGTGTAATAACTAGGTGTCTATTAACCCTTCAATGCACTGCTGACTATCCTGTGTCTTTCCCAGGAGCTGGCTGTCCGCAGATACCAGGGAAGATGGGCGCCTGTGGATGGACGCCCTGAACCAAGTGCTCCTGGACATCAGAACCTGGAAGAGCAGTCCTGGGAACCTGAGCACAAGCTGCCAGGAGCCGCCTCCGCCCTGTGCCCAGCCCTGTGCCCGCTGATGTGGGGCCCCACCGCCGCCAGTTTTATGCACATTTATATATGTATGGGTGTCTTTATATCATGGGGTGGAGGGGTATATTCACGTATACGTGTGTGTATATTGTCGCTGTGTTCTGGGCTCTGTGTAGCTGGGGGCCCCCCCAGGCCTGGCCTCTGTGCAGCTGGGGGCCCCCCCAGGCCTGGGCTCTGTGCAGCTGGTGCCCCCCCAGGCCTGGGCTCTGTGCAGCTGGTGCCCCCCCAGGCCTGGGCTCTGTGCAGCTGGGGGCCCCCCCAGGCCTTGGCTGTGTGTGACTGTGGCCCCCCAGGCCTGGGCTCTACACTTTATATTTAATGTGCTCTTGATTGTAATAAATAATAATGTACACCGCTCCTGTCTGGGATGTGTCTTTTGTGTGTGGATTTTGTAAGCGGTTAATGGTTGCGGCCTTGTAAAGTGTCGCTATGTTGGGCTCAGATATTATGTGCTGACCTTGTACTGGAGGAATGGAGCAGCATGGGGGCGCCGCTGTGAAGATGTAATTTACCCTCTCACTGTATATGCTGTGATACGATGTCATGATATGTATATTTCTTCGGCGCTCCATTGGGAGACCCAGACGATTGGGTGTATAGCTACTGCCTCCGGAGGCCACACAAAGCATTACACTAAAAAGTGTAAGGCCCCTCCCCTTCTGGCTATACACCCCCAGTGGGATCACTGGCTCACCAGTTTTCTGCTTTGTGCGAAGGAGGTCAGACATCCACGCATAGCTCCACTGTTTAGTCAGCAGCAGCTGCTGACTATGTCGGATGGAAGAAAAGTGGGCCCATATGGGGTCCCCAGCATGCTCCCTTCTCACCCCACTTGCGGTTTGTAAGGTTGAGGTACCCATTGCGGGTACGGAGGCTGGAGCCCACATGCTGTTTTCCTTCCCCATCCCCCCTCAGGGCTCTGGGTGAAGTGGGATCTTACAGGTCTCCAGGCACTGAGACCGGGCTCCATCCACAGACCCAGAGAACCTGCTGGATATGGAGCTGAGTATCGTCAGGGACAGGCCCTGCTACATTAAGGTACTCTGTGTCCCCGGGCAAGCGCGCACACACACACCAGCATTGCTGGGAGTGTTAGTGCGCCGGGGGCAACAGCGCAGAGCGCTCGTGCTATTAGTCACTACAGCTTTGCTGAGTGACTTTATGTATTGGGAACTGCCGCGCCGGCCGTTGCTGGGTGTTTTTTACACTGTGGCGCGGCTGGGACTTGTGGTGCGCCGGGGACTTCCGCGCTGGCCGTGCACATGGACGGCCGCGCTTATTACTCGAGTCCCCGGCTTTGCGGCCTAGTTTTCGTTTCGTTCCCGCCTCCAGCCCTGCCAGTCAGGGGAGAGGCGGGACGCTGTACAGACAGTCAGCGCCGAGGGCTGGAGTCTGCTTTGCATTCTCCAGCCCCCTTCACTGGACACAGTGGGACGCCAGTTTCCCGCTCTTGTCTGGGGCACGCCCACGGCCCGCCCCTCGTCACACGAGCTGGAGAAGGACGCCGGCAGCCATTCCTGCACGCCGTCCGAGCTGGGGAACGGAGACATGCTCTGGGCAACCAACACAGGGCTCTGGCGACCACACACCCGCGTTATAGGCGGGCGGTAAGCAGCACCTGAAGTGCTGACCCCACTACCTACCGAAGTGTCCATTTGTATTTTATGCCTGTATGCTATACACTGCACTGTAGGTCGCTATCTTTGGCTATATGACCTTCTAGATGGCGAGATAACAGCAGCAAAAACGCAAGGGTGCTATGGCACAGGTTTTCTAGGCTGCTTGTATTACATGGCTGAAGTGTTCATTTGTACTTATGCTTGTATGCTATACATTGCACTGTACGGTCGCTACTCTTGGCTATATTCTCCTAGAGGGCTGGACAACTGCAGCAAAAAAGCATGGGTGCCAAGGCACAGGCTTTATAGGCTGCTTGTACTGCATGTGCTGAAGTGTTCATTTGTATATATGCTTGTATGCTATACATTGCACTGTACGGTCGCTACTCTGGGCTATATTCTCCTAGATGGCTGGACAGCAGCAGCAAAAAAGCAAGGGTGCCAAGGCACAGGCTTTCTATGCTGCTTGTATTGCATGTGCTGAAGTGTTTATGCTTGTATGTTGTACATTGCATAGATGACTAGAATACAGCAGCAAAAAAGCAACACAGGCTCTCTATGCTGCTTTTCCTGCAGATACTGTTCCACCGGCAGGTTTCACTGACCCCCATTGTGGGCAATGCTCCCCTGTAGCACTTGGTCAGCCGGGGTCTCTACTAGAAGTGGCCTGAGAAACCACCTGTGAACCCTGTCCAGGGACAGGGACGGAGATTGTCATGGGATGGAGACTTTGCACTCCAGACAGGCCATGGGCAATCTTGATTAATGCTCCCTGGCCACCCTCATTTGGAACGTACTCAGTACTCCGGGGGGGTCCCAGGCATTCCAGGGTGAAGGCTCTGACACGGACGGCAGTCCCAGACAGCCTAAGCGAGCTCGCTGGGTACGACACTCGGCTTCATCACTGGTCAGGGTCCCAGCAGGACGACTCTCTGTATGATGAGGCAGACGTAGCTGATCAGGGCTTTGATCCTGACATCGCTCTCAATCCGGATACACCGGATGGGGACGCCATAGTGAATGATCTTATAGCGTCCATCAATGGAATGTTGGATATTGCTCCCTCAGCTCTCCCAGTGGAGGAGTCAGCTTCACAGCAGGAGAAATCCTTTTTCAGTATCTCATGCGTAGATTGAGTACTTTTTCGGACCACGCTGACTTCAGAGACGCAGTTCAGAAACACCACGCTTACCAGATAAACGTTTTCTCCAAACGTATTAAGGATGCACGTTATCCCTTTACCCTGTTGTGGTACAGCCCTGGACCCAGGGTCCAAAGGTGGATCCCCCAATCTCCAGGCTTGCGGCTAGATCCATAGTTGCAGGGGAGATGGGAATTCACTTAAAGATGCCATTAACAGACAGATAGACCTCGGGTTGAAATCTGTCTGTGAAGCTATCAGCGTGTCGGTTGCTCCGGCATTCGCAGCCGTATGGGCACCCTAACCTATTTCAGCTGGTCTTGCGCAGCTGGTCTTGAGCACATGTACATCTGTGCCGCAGGTGGTGTCCTTAACCTCGCAATGTCTGCATTGCGACTTACCCTAGTAATGCTGTCCTGGGGGGACAGTCGAGGTTGGTCCTTCCCAGGCTCGGGCAAGTCCCAATTGTACTCGTCTAAAAGGGCTCAAAAGGCTCAGAGGGGCTCAGATTCCGGCCGGGCTCATTCACGCCCAAGGAAGGCAGCAGGAGGAACCGCTGCCAAGGCGATCTCCTCATGTATTTCAGCTCTCTCTCCCCGCATCCGCGGTTGGTGGCAGAATCTCCCGCTTCTGGGTACATTTAGCTGCCACAGGTCACAGACCGGTGGGTGAGAGACATTGTGTCTCACGTGTACAGGATAGAGCTCTGTTCTCGTCCTCCGGCTCGATTCTTCAGCTTCCCCCCCCCCCACCCCCCCCCACCGAGCCGATGCTCTTCTGCAGGCAGAAGGAGTGGTAATCCCTGTTCCTCTTCAGGAACAAGACACGGTTTTTTCCTCCAATCTTATTGGGGTGCCAAAAAAAGGGTGGCTTTTTCCGTTCCGTTCTGGACCTAAAACTGCTCACCAAGCACGTGAAGGCCAGGCGGTTCCGGATGTAACCCTCCGCTCCGTCATTGCCTCAATGTCTCAAGGAGATTTTCCTAACATCAATAGACATCAGGATGCTTATCCCCTCGTGCCGATTGCTCCAGAGCACCAGCGTTTGCTACGTTTCGTTATTGAAGACGAGCATCTTCAGTGCGTAGCCCTGCCCTTCGGTCTGGCGACAGCCCTACGGGTTTTCACCAAGTTCAGGGCAGCAGTGGGAGCAGTCCTGCACTCTCAGGGTCACTCTGTGATCCTTACTGGACGATCCACTTGTCAAGGCACCCTCTCAAGAGGCATGCCGACACAGCCTGAACGTGGCGCTGGAGACTCTCCAGAGTTTCGGGTGGATCATCAACTTTTCAAGGTTACATCGGGCACCGACCCAATCGCTGACATATCTGGGCATGGAGTTTCACACTCCCTCAGCGATAGTGAAGCTTCCGCTGGACAAGCAGCGTTCACTACAGACGGGGGTGCAGTCTCTCCTTCAAGGCCAGTCACACCCCTTAAGACGCCTCATGCAGAGGCAGTCACCTTCGCGCAGTTTCACTGCGTCCACTTCAATGGGACATGCTTTGCCAATGGGTTGGGGAGTCGACGTCCCTAGAAAGGAACGTTTCCCTTCTCAGACGGTCAAGGACTCCCTCCAGAGGAGTCCATCCTTCAGATCAATGTTCTGGAAATCTGGGCAGTGCATCTTGCCCTGCAAGCCTTCCAGCAGTGGCTGGAAGGAAAACAGATCCGAATTCAGTCGGACAATTCCACAGCGGTGGCAGACATCGCCCACCAAGGCGGAACACGCATCGCCAAGCCTACCAGGCAATCCGGCGGATTCTGATGTGGGTGGGGGACAGAGCATCCACCATATCCGCAGTTCACATCACGGGCGTAGAAAATTGGGAAGCAGACTTCCTCAGTCGCCTGGGCATGGACGCAGGGGAATGGCCTCTGCACCCAGTATGGTGTCAGGAAATCTGTAGCCGCTGGAGGATGCCGGACGTCGACCTAATGGCGTCTCGGCACAACAACAAGGTCCTGATTTTCATGGCGCGGTCTCACGAGCAAAGAGCTCTGGCGGCAGGCGCCCTAGTTCAGGATTGGTCGCAGTTCCAGCTACCCTATGTGTTTCCTACTCTGGCACTGTTGCCCAGAGTGCTACGCAAGCTCAGCTCCGCTTGCCGCCGCACCATCCTCGTCGTCTCAGACTGACCGAGGAGGTCGTGGTCCCGGATCTGTGGCATCTCACGGTCGGCCAACCGTGGGCACTCTCAGACCGGCCAGACTTACTGTCCCAAGGGCCGTTTTTTCCACTGAATTCTACGGCCCTGATCCGGACTGTGTGGCCATCGAGTCCGAGATCCTAGCGTCTTCAGGATTATCTCAAGACGTCATTGCCACCATGAGACGGGCTAGGAAGCCGACGTCTGCCAAAATCTCCCACAAGACGTGGCAGTTATTCTTATCTTGGTGCTCTGCTTAGGGAGTGTCTCCCTGGCCATTTGCATTGTCTCCTTTTTCCCCCCTTCCTGCATCTGGATTGGGAAAAGGTTTGTCGCTCGGCTCCCTTAAAGGACAAGTCGCAGCGCTGTCGGTATTCTTTCAGAAGCGCCTAGTACGACTTCCTCAGGTACGCACGTTCCTGCAGGGGGATTTTTCCCTGCCGCCCATGACAGCACCACATGAGAGATAGGTTCCGCCCACATCAGGACAGGAAACCCACTGATAAAAAGGCGGTACCTCTCCTCCACATCAGTTTTGTTTCCTGTCCTGGTATGGACAACCCATTGATGTCCCAGGTCCGGCCCGGTGTGGAAGCCTGGTACTTACCTGAAGCCGGTGCTCGGGCCTGGATGCACCCCCCCTCGGTCTCGGACCTCTGCGGCGGTGAGGCGCGGGCCTGGAGCGGGAGCTCGGCCCGGCGTCGCTCCGGGGATGTGCGCACTCACGGCGGCCGCTGGAAGGCTTGTCCCTGCTGTGCTGCACGCCGGGGTGAAGCTGGACGCTCCGACCGGAAGTGACGCGATTCCAGGATGCCGTGCGCCCTGCGACCAGGAAGTGACTGGTGTGCGCATGCGCACTCGGATCCAAGATGGCGGCGCCCATCTAAAGAGATATATCTGGCCGGCGCTTGGGACTGGTGAGTTTTTTTCTCCTCCATTATGGCAGGAGATTCCCCCCGCGGCAAGGAGCAGCGCAAGGAGTCGCCCCAGCGTGGCTCGGACCGCGGCTCTGCGGATTGTTCCCGGAAGGCTGTGTCGAGCCCGGGCAGCGTTCGGTCGGTGGGTCCCAGGAGATCCAAGGGGAATCCGCCTCCTGATCCGGTATTGCCTGGAGTCGTGGGGGTGAGTGGACTTCGTGGTCTTCGTGTTTCTAAGTCCCCGTTTCCGTGTCCCCTCTCTTGTTAGGTACCGAAAACGAGTGCCTCCAAGCAGCGTCACAAGGAATGTGCCATATGCCAATCCTCCCTGTCTTCGGATTACACCAAGGCCCTATGTGCAGACTGTATCCAACAGACCCTGCTCAAAGAGGGGCCGGGGTTCTCCTCTGAATTGCGCTCCATTATCAGGGCGGAAGTACAGGAGTCCCTTAAATCCCTTAAGGGGGGCAGGAGGCGCAAGGAGTCCCGTCATCATAAGCAGTCTACTCCCGATACCTCGGCGGGTTCGGCCCGGGGCTCTCGGTCGTCGGGATCCTCGGGATCTTCCCCCTCCGATTCTGGCTCCTCTTCCGATGAGGGTGGTCGTCCTTGTTTCCCTACAGCAGACGTGGGACCTTTGGTGAAGGCTGTACGTTCGACCATGGGCATAGTGGACTCCAGGGGGCCCGAATCTACCCAGGATGTCATGTTTGGGGGCTTGGATTCCAGGAAGCGTAAGGGGTTTCCCATTCCCCAAAAGGTTCAAGGTCTCATTACTGACCAGTGGAAAAAGATGGACAAAAGGTTGAATCTTAGCTCTTCCCTAAAACGGAAGTACCCTGTGGATGAGGAAGCGTCTACCTCTTGGGATAGGACCCCAAAAATTGATGTCGCTATTGCCAAGGCGTCTCGTTCCACTACCTTGCCGTTTGAGGACTTGGGGTCCCTTAAGGATCAGCTGGATAGGAAGGCTGATGGTTTTCTGAGAAAAAAGGAGATAACCCCGGCACACTACCACTCCCAAAAAGGCAATGATACAGTAATTTGTATGCAAAAATAATTGTTTTATTGACAAATTTATTCAATATTTCATCATATGTGCTTGGTCCAAAAATTATAATTGACGTTTCGGCTGGAGGCCTTCGTCAGTATGGACTTTTTTATCTAATAGTGACAAAAAAACAAATCAATAACACATATGCATTTCAGAACTTATATACAATAACATCCAACATCTTATGATCAGAGTCGACGAGGATAGATAATACAAGGCAGAGATACTATGAGAAACATATGAGGGAACAAAGGTATCATCTGTCAGTACAGGTCATATAGATCCAATTTCATATTTAGTACTTTCAAAAGAGAAAGGTATACTTTTAGAAAAATAATTATCCGCGAAGTTACTACTAGGAGTGAGGACGTGCGAGTGACTAAGCAGATGGAGGACCGACCAGGCATGAATCAGGAAAATGAGAGAGTTGGCAATACGTAATAGTAGGAATAGATGAGAGATGATGAAAGGCACAAGAAAAAGAAAAAGATGGAGGACTGGAGAGAAAAAAAGAAGGAAGACAAAAGGAGAAGGGAAAAAAAAAAAAAAAAAAAAAGACAAAGAGCAGGGAGAGAACAAGGAGAAAACAAAGAGCAGGGAGAAAACAAAAAATGATAAGAACAGGAGCACAGAAGGTAATATGGGGTAAATGTATAGCACACTCACCATATACTTATAGATACAAGTGAAGAAATATGGCAGTTAGGCCGCAAAATAACATATGGAAAGTCTCTCAGAATCCTTGTCTATAATGGAAAAAACATGTGTTAATATGTCCTACAACATTGTCATTAGTGCAGGTATAAGTATGCCAAAAATGACTAAGGTTATGAGAAATGAGGTACCTGTGACTTTAAGAGGACTTCGAGTAACAAATGTACATAAACAATTATTTGGCAGGCACAATAATTGTTTATGTACATTTGTTACTCGAAGTCCTCTTAAAGTCACAGGTACCTCATTTCTCATAACCTTAGTCATTTTTGGCATACTTATACCTGCACTAATGACAATGTTGTAGGACATATTAACACATGTTTTCTTCAGCGCTCTATTGGGAGACCCAGACGATTGGGGTATAGCTACTGCCCTCCGGAGGCCACACAAAGCACTACACTAAAAAGTGCAAGGCCCCTCCCCTTCTGGCTATACCCCCCCGTGGTATCACGGGTTCTCCAGTTTTCAAGCTTTGTGCGAAGGAGGTCAGACATCCACGCATGGCTCCACAGATTTTAGTCAGCAGTAGCTGCTGACTATTTCGGATGGAAGAAAAGAGGGCCCATATAGGGCCCCCAGCATGCTCCCTTCTCACCCGTGGATGGTGTTGTAAGGTTGAGGTACCTATTGCTGGTACAGGGGCTGGAGCCCCACATGCTGTTTTCCTTCCACATCCCCTTGTAGGGCTCTGTGGAAGTGGGATCCTGCCGGCCTCTAAGCTCTGACGCCGGGCTCCATCCACAGACCCATAGCACCTGATGGATACGGAGCAGGAGTACAATCAGGGACATGGCCCTGCATCATACAGGTACTCTGTGTCCCCGGCAGGCACAGACACACTCCGGGCTGGCTGGGTGTTGTAGTGCGCCGGGGACCGTAACGTTGGAGTTAGTGTTCCTACAGTTTACTGGGGGACTTTGTGTTGTGGGAACGCAGCGCCGACCCCCACTGGTTCGGGCGGCGCTGCTGTGACTTGTGGTGCGCCGGGGACACGCCGACCGCGCTTTTACGGCGGCGGCGTTTATAACTTTAGTCCCCGGCTTTTTGCGGCCTAGCTCCGCTTCGTTCCCGCCCCCACCCTGTCAATCAGGGTAGGGGAGAGACGCTGTTTCGCAGCAGCGACGAGGGCTGGAGCCTGATTTACATGCTCCAGCCCTCTCACTAGGCACAGAGGGAAGCAGGCTTCCCGCTCTTAGTCAGGAACGCCCAGGGCCCGCCCCCCCTCCTCTCTCAGGACGCCGGCAGCCATTACATGCAGTCTGGCTAGAGGAAGGACGCAAGGCTCTGGGAGACCTGGACTAGGGGGCTTTTGGAGACCACACACCCGCTCTTAAGCGGGCGGTAAGCGGCATTTCAGCTGGCCCCTCTAGTGCCTCAGTGTGTATTGGTGTACTGTGTCACCAGATATATATATTTATTTATTTCTTGCACTGTGAGGTCGCTTCCTGGCTGGACCCAGATCGCTCTGAGGAAGCAGCAACATGTCATCCACAAAACGCAAGGCTGCCAAGGCTAGGGCTGTGTACACTGCGTGTGCTGCATGTGGGGCTGCTCTACCAGCAGGTTCCAAAGACCCCCATTGTGTGCAATGCTCAGATCCGGTGCTGCTTCGCCAGCCGGAGTCCGGAGGGGTAGTGACCCAGGCTGAGACGCTTGTAAGTCCTGCCCCGGTGTCAGGGACAGACTTTGCAGTTTTTGCTGATGGAATGTCTGTGACTATGGCAAAAATCCTTGAAACTTTGCAATCCATGTCTGGGGCTCAGTCTATGGACACGGCGAGGTCTCTGTCCTCTAATCCCCCTCAGTTGGAATTAATCCAGACTGCAAGGGGGTCCCCGGCTTCCCAGGCTGAGTATTATGACTCAGATGATAGCCCCAGCCACCCTAAGCGAGCTCGCTGGGAAAGACCCTCAACGTCATCACACTGCTCAGGGTCTCAGCGCAATCAGTCGCCCTGTGATGCGTCTGAAGAGAGTGATCAGGAGTCTTATCCTGGAACCCCTCTCAATCTGGATACCCCGGATGGGGACGCCATGGTAAACGAGCTTATCTCAGCCATCAATAGACTGTTGGATATTTCTCCCCCAGCTCCTTCTGCAGAGGAGGCAGCTGCAGAGCAGGAGAAGTTTCGTTTCCTCTATCCCAAGCGTAAATTGAGTGCTTTCTTGGATCACTCTGACTTCAGAGAGTCAATCCAGAAACACGACGCTCATCCAGAAAGGCGTTTCTCTAAACGTTCTAAGGATACACGTTTTCCTTTCCCCCCTGATGTGGTCAAGCGCTGGACCCAGTGTCCAAAAGTAGACCCCCCGATTTCCAAACTTGCAGCTAGATCCATAGTTGCAGTGGAGGATGGCGCTTCACTTAAGGATGCCAATGACAGACAGATGGACCTTTGGTTAAAATCTGTCTATGAAGCTATCGGCGCGTCGTTTGCTCCAGCATTCGCAGCCGTATGGGCACTCCAAGCTATTTCAGCTGGTTTAGCAAAAGTGGATGCTATCATACATCCAGCGGTGCCGCAAGTGGCGTCCCTTACCTCGCAGATGTCTGCGTTTGCGTCTTACGCTATCAATGCGGTCCTAGAATCTACCAGCCGCACCTCAATGGCGTCCGCCAATTCGGTAGTTTTGCGCAGAGCCTTGTGGTTAAAGGACTGGAAAGCAGATGCTGGTTCCAAAAAATGTTTAACCAGCTTGCCTTTATCTAGAGATAGACTGTTTGGCGAGCCATTGGCTGACATCATTAAACAGTCCAAGGGTAAAGACTCTTCCTTACCCCAGCCCAGATCAAGCAAACCTCAGCAGAAAAAATGGCAGCAGAGGTTTCAGTCCTTTCGAGGTTCGGGCAAGACACAATTCTCCTCGTCCAAAGGGACTCAGAGGACGCAAAGAGTCTCAGATTCCTGGCGGGCTCACGCACGCCCCAAGAAAGCAAATGGAGGAACCGCTTCCAAAGCGGCTACCTCATGACTTCCAGCCCCCCCCCTCCGCATCTCCGGTCGGGGGCAGGCTCTCCCGCTTTTCCGACATTTGGATGTCACAGGTCAAAGACCGGTGGGTGACAAACATTTTGTCTCGCGGGTACAGAATCGAGTTCAGTTCTCGTCCTCCAGCTCGGTTCTTCAGAACCTCTCCACATCCAGACCGAGCAGATGCCCTGCTGCGGGCGGTGGACTCCCTAAGAGCGGAAGGAGTAGTGGTCCCTGTACCGCCTCAGGAACAAGGGCGAGGGTTTTACTCCAATCTCTTTGTGGTTCCAAAAAAGGACGGCTCGTTCCGTCCTGTTCTGGATCTAAAGCTGCTCAACAATCATGTGCACGCCAGACGGTTCCGGATGGAAACCCTCCGCTCTGTCGTTGCCTCAATGTCTCAAGGAGACTTCCTTGCCTCAATAGACATCAAAGATGCTTATCTCCACGTGCCAATTGCTACAGAACATCAACGTTTTCTACGTGGAAACGACCATCTTCAGTTTGTAGCTCTGCCATTCGGTTTGGCGACAGCCCCCCGGGTCTTCACCAAGGTCATGGCGGCGGTGGTAGCAGTCTTGCACTCTCAGGGACACTCGGTGATCCCTTACCTAGACGATCTACTTGTCAAGGCACCCTCTCAAGAGGCATGCCAACTCAGTCTACATGCTACGCTGGAGACTCTGCAGACGTTCGGATGGATCATCAACTTTCCAAAGTCGAATCTGTCACCGTCACAGTCGCTAACGTATCTTGGCATGGAGTTTCATACTCGAGCAGCGAGAGTGAAGCTTCCGCTGAACAAGCAGCGGTCCCTACAGACAGGGGTGCAATCCCTCCTTCAAGGCCAGTCGCACCCCTTACGGCGCCTCATGCACTTCCTCGGGAAGATGGTGGCAGCCATGGAAGCAGTTCCCTTTGCGCAGTTTCATCTGCGCCCACTTCAATGGGACATTCTCCGCCAATGGGACGGGAAGTCAACGTCCCTGGACAGGAAAGTCTCTCTTTCCCAGACGGCCAAGGACTCTCTACAATGGTGGCTCCTTCCCACCTCATTGTCTCAGGGAAGATCCTTCCTGCCCCCATCCTGGGCAGTGGTCACGACAGATGCGAGTCTGTCAGGGTGGGGAGCAGTGTTTCTCCACCACAGGGCCCAGGGGACGTGGACTCCGCAGGAGTCCACCCTTCAGATCAATGTTCTGGAAATCAGGGCAGTGTATCTTGCCCTACTGGCCTTCCAACAGTGGCTGGAAGGAAAGCAGATCCGAATCCAGTCGGACAACTCCACAGCGGTGGCATACATCAACCACCAAGGAGGGACGCGCAGTCGGCAAGCATTCCAAGAAGTCCGGCGCATTCTAATGTGGGTGGAGGACACAGCATCCACCATATCCGCGGTTCACATCCCAGGCGTAGAAAATTGGGAAGCAGACTTCCTCAGTCGCCAGGGCATGGACGCAGGGGAGTGGTCCCTTCACCCGGAAGTGTTTCAGGAAATCTGTCGCCGATGGGGAGTGCCGGACGTCGACCTAATGGCGTCCCGGCACAACAACAAGGTCCCGGCATTCATGGCGAGGTCGCGCGATCAAAGAGCTCTGGCGGCAGACGCCTTAGTTCAAGATTGGTCGCAGTTCCGGCTCCCATACGTCTTCCCACCTCTGGCACTCCTGCCCAGAGTGTTACGCAAGATCAGATCCGATTGCAGCCGCGTCATACTTGTCGCCCCAGACTGGCCGAGGAGATCGTGGTATCCGGATCTGTGGCATCTCACGGTCGGTCGACCGTGGTCACTGCCAGACCGACCAGACTTACTGTCCCAAGGGCCGTTTTTCCATCAGAATTCTGCGGCCCTGAACCTGACTGTGTGGCCATTGAGTCCTGGATCCTAGCGTCTGCAGGATTATCCCAAGGAGTTGTAGCCACAATGAGACAGGCTAGAAAGTCGACTTCTGCTAAGATCTACCACAGAACGTGGAAGATTTTCTTATCCTGGTGTTCCGCTCAGGGAGTGTCTCCCTGGCCATTTGCATTGCCCACTTTTCTTTCTTTCCTGCAATCGGGGTTAGAAAAGGGCTTGTCGCTCAGCTCCCTTAAAGGGCAAGTATCGGCACTATCCGTGTTTTTTCAGAAGCGTCTAGCACGTCTTCCTAAGGTGCGCACGTTCCTGCAGGGGGTCTGTCATATTGTGCCCCCGTACAAGCGGCCGTTAGATCCATGGGATCTGAACAGGGTACTAGTTGCTCTCCAGAAGCCGCCTTTCGAGCCTCTGAAGGAAGTTTCCTTTTCTCGCCTGTCACAGAAAGTGGCGTTTCTCGTTGCGATCACATCGCTTCGGCGAGTGTCGGAGCTGGCAGCTCTGTCATCCAAGGCTCCCTTCCTGGTGTTCCACCAGGACAAGGTAGTGCTGCGCCCCATTCCGGAGTTTCTCCCTAAGGTCGTCTCCTCGTTTCATCTTAATCAGGATATATCCTTGCCTTCCTTTTGTCCTCATCCGGTTCACCGGTATGAAAAGGACTTACGTTTGCTAGATCTGGTGAGAGCACTCAGAATCTACATTTCCCGCACGGCGCCCATGCGCCGTTCCGATGCACTTTTTGTCCTTGTCGCTGGTCCGCGCAAGGGGTTGCAGGCTTCTAAAGCCACCCTGGCTCGATGGATCAAAGAACCAATTCTAGAGGCCTACCGTTCTGCGGGGCTTCCGGTCCCTTCAGGGCTAAAAGCCCACTCAACCAGAGCCGTGGGTGCGTCCTGGGCATTACGACACCAGGCTTCGGCTCAACAGGTGTGCCAGGCAGCTACCTGGTCGAGTCTGCACACTTTCACCAAACATTATCAGGTGCATACCTATGCTTCGGCGGATGCCAGCTTAGGTAGAAGAGTCCTGCAGGCGGCAGTGACATCCCCGTAGGGGAGGGCTGTTTTGCAGCTCTAACATGAGGTATCTCTTTACCCACCCAGGGACAGCTTTTGGACGTCCCAATCGTCTGGGTCTCCCAATAGAGCGCTGAAGAAGAAGGGAATTTTGTTACTTACCGTAAATTCCTTTTCTTCTAGCTCTTATTGGGAGACCCAGCACCCGCCCTGTTGTCCTTCGGGATTTTATTGTTGTTTGCGGGTACACATGTTGTTCATGTTGAACGGTTTTTCAGTTCTCCGACGTTATTCGGAGTTAATTTGTTTAAACCAGTTATTGGCTTCCTCCTTCTTGCTTTGGCACTAAAACTGGAGAACCCGTGATACCACGGGGGGGTATAGCCAGAAGGGGAGGGGCCTTGCACTTTTTAGTGTAGTGCTTTGTGTGGCCTCCGGAGGGCAGTAGCTATACCCCAATCGTCTGGGTCTCCCAATAAGAGCTAGAAGAAAAGGAATTTACGGTAAGTAACAAAATTCCCTTCTTTTCCATTATAGACAAGGATTCTGAGAGACTTTCCATATGTTATTTTGCGGCCTAACTGCCATATTTCTTCACTTGTATCTATAAGTATATGGTGAGTGTGCTATACATTTACCCCATATTACCTTCTGTGCTCCTGTTCTTATCATTTTTTGTTTTCTCCCTGCTCTTTGTTTTCTCCTTGTTCTCTCCCTGCTCTTTGTCTTTGTTTTTTTTTTTTTTTTTTCCCTTCTCCTTTTGTCTTCCTTCTTTTTTTCTCTCCAGTCCTCCATCTTTTTCTTTTTCTTGTGCCTTTCATCATCTCTCATCTATTCCTACTATTACGTATTGCCAACTCTCTCATTTTCCTGATTCATGCCTGGTCGGTCCTCCATCTGCTTAGTCACTCGCACGTCCTCACTCCTAGTAGTAACTTCGCGGATAATTATTTTTCTAAAAGTATACCTTTCTCTTTTGAAAGTACTAAATATGAAATTGGATCTATATGACCTGTACTGACAGATGATACCTTTGTTCCCTCATATGTTTCTCATAGTATCTCTGCCTTGTATTATCTATCCTCGTCGACTCTGATCATAAGATGTTGGATGTTATTGTATATAAGTTCTGAAATGCATATGTGTTATTGATTTGTTTTTTTGTCACTATTAGATAAAAAAGTCCATACTGACGAAGGCCTCCAGCCGAAACGTCAATTATAATTTTTGGACCAAGCACATATGATGAAATATTGAATAAATTTGTCAATAAAACAATTATTTTTGCATACAAATTACTGTATCATTGCCTTTTTGGGAGTGGTAGTGTGCCGGGGTTATCTCCTTTTTTGTATATGTTTTTACCTCAGAGCACCTATCTTTTCAGTGACGCAGGGCTTCTCTTTGTATTGATGGTTTTCTGAGAGGTACATGGGAGTCTGCGGCAGGTGGCTTGCGCCCGGCCGTGACCGGCGCCTGTGTTGCCCGGTCTTTGATGGTGTGGCTTCAGCAGTTGGAAGACCAGTTGCGCAATGACGCTCCTAGGAAGGATATTATCTCGTCCTTGCCCTTAATACAGGGTGCTGCTGCCTTTCTGGCTGATGCCTCGGTTGATTCTTTAAGACTGCTCGCCAGGTCGGCGGCGCTGTCCAATTCAGCACGTCGGGCCCTCTGGCTGAAGACTTGGAAGGGTGATGTCCAATCCAAGGGACGGCTTTGCAGCATGCCTTGTGAGGGTGCCTATCTTTTTGGCTCTAGCCTGGACGACCTCCTCACTAAAGCATCCGATAGGAAACAGGGGTTTCCAGTTTTTCCGGTGGCGTCCTCTCGCAGCCGGCCCTTTCGGAGACGTCAGTTTTTTGCAAAGAAGTCTCGAAAACCGCATGATCAGTGGAAGGACCGTAGAAAGAACAACTCGGGTTTTCTCTTCGGCAAGCACTCCGATAATAAGCCCAAGTCCTCTCAATGACGCCTATCATCAGGTAGGGGGTCGGTTGTCCCTCTTCCTCCATGCATGGCGGGCAATCTCCTCCAACAGGTGGCTCCTTCAGATTGTGGAGGAGGGGTTGAAATTGGACTTCCGTTCGCCCCCTCGGGGGTCTCTCATACTAACGTCCTTGCGGTCCCCAGAGCGGCAGATGGCCTTGGAAGTAGAAGTGCTCACTCTCCTCTCAAGGAACGTCGTTCAGGAGGTCCCCATAGGTCAAGAAGGGGAGGGGTTTTACTCCACTCTGTTTCTGGTTCGGAAGCCGGACTCCACCTTCCGCACCATCTTCAACCTGAGAAGCTTAAATTTGCATCTGGAACAGCGAGCCTTCAAAATGGAGACCATGAAGTCGACTGTCAGACTGTTGTATCCAGGGTGTTTCATGGCGGTCCTCGACTTGAAGGACGCCTATTATCACATCCCTATTTTTCCGGCTCACCGGCGGTTCCTCAGATTCGCACTACACGTCTCCGGGAGGCTGAGACACTTCCAATTCGCAGCGCTGCCATTCGGGCTTTCCATGGCCCCACGGATCTTCACCAAAGTCCTCGCGGAGGTCATGGCTCATGTCAGGGAACAGGACATATTGATCGTTCCGTATCTGGACGACCTCCTGATAGTGGGTCAGTCGGAGTCTCTCTGTGCGACTCACGTGACCAAGGTCATCACCATCCTGGAAGGACTGGGGTGGGTGGTGAATCGACAGAAGTCCAGACTCCAGCCTCTCCAGTGTCAAGTCTTCCTGGGTCTCGTCTTGGACTCCACCAGCCAGTTGTGCCACCTGCCAGAGGACAAGGTCGCCAGGATCTTGTCCTTTCTCTCTTCCGTGAAAAGTTGCCCTCGCATGTCCTTGCGACAAGCTATGTCGCTGGTCGGGGCTCTTACCTCTTGCATCCCAGGAGTGTGGTGGGCCCAACTGCGTTCCAGAATCCTCCAGATGGAGGTCCTTCGGTTTCAGAGACTGTTAGGGGGCTGTTTGGAGAAGCTTTTGACCCTGTCTGCGGCCACTTTGCACTCCCTGGGTTGGTGGCAGGACCCCTCTCACCTCCGGATGGGGGTTCCTTGGCTTTCCCCGGTCACGGACACAATAGTCACGGATGCCAGCCATTGGGGGTGGGGTGCCCATCTACGCCACCTGGTGCTTCAGGGTCCCTGGGACGCTCAGTTGGTCAGACAGTCCTCCAACTTCAGGGAGCTCATGGCGGTTCTCAAGGCGCTAGAGGGGTTCCTCCCCTTCTTGGAAGGTCGCCATGTTCGGATCCTTTCGGACAACAGGGTGACGGTAGCGTACATCAACCATCAGGGCGGCACCAGATCCCCTTCTCTTCTGGCTCTGACTTTGCACATCTTCCGGCTGGCCGAACAACATCTCTCCTCCTTGACAGCTCTTCATATCAAGGGGACGGACAACGAGGAGGCAGACTTCCTCAGCCGGCACTGTCTCCGTCAGGGGGAGTGGTCCTTGGACCCGGAGGTCTTTCACAAGATCACGCTTCTATGGGGTGTCCCTGTTCTGGACCTGTTCGCTACCCGGGCAAATCGGAAAGTGGACAGGTTCTGCTCTCTCAACCCCCGAGACGATCCTGTTGCCCTCGATGCCTTCCAGATGTCTTGGTCTCAGGGCCTCCTGTACGCATTTCCTCCCCTGATCCTGTTGCATTCGGTTCTCCGGAAAATCCGGACCGACAGGGCAGAGATTATTCTCATCGCCCCCTTCTGGCCAAAACGGGCGTGGTTTTACTGGCTGCGGACACTATCTCTGGGGGATCCTTGGGTTCTCCCGGACGCCCCTCATCTCCTGTCCCAGGGCCCAGTCCGTCACCCCCCCGACCCGGCTCTCCATTTGACGGCTTGGCGTTTGAGCGGCGGCTGCTAGCTCGACGTGGGTTTTCCTCTTGCTTAATCGATACTCTTCTTCGCAGTAGGAAAGCGGTCACCACAGCCATTTACGGTAGGGTCTGGAAGCGCTTTCTCCTTCAGTCGGGGGCTCGGGCGGAGGGCCCCCCTCCTATCCCGGCTATTCTGGAATTCCTCCAGAAGGGGTTGGAATTGGGGCTCTCCACCAGTACGCTCAAGGTGCAGGTATCAGCCTTAGGGGCTCTGTTCCATTGTAGTCTGGCGCAGAATGAATGGGTTTGCCGGTTCATTAAATCTAAGTCCAAGTCTGTACCTGTTCGGGCTCCCAGGGTTCCCCCTTGGGACCTTAATTTAGTGTTGGATGCCCTCACGGGGCCTCCGTTTGAGCCCTTGGGGGAAGTCCCTCTCAAACTGCTGTCCCTTAAGGTTTTCCTCCTCGTCGCGCTCACCTCGGCCAGGCGGGTGGGGGATCTCCAAGCCTTGTCTGTGGTTCACCCTTATACCCAGATTCTGGATGATAGGGTAGTGTTGCGGACTGATCCTTTCTACTTGCCCAAGGTTTCTACCCCTTTTCATAGGTCCCAAGAGATCGTGCTCCCTTCCCTCTGTGACCCCCCTCGGGACGAGGCGGAGGCTCGGTTACACACGTTGGATGTCCGGAGGGCCTTAGTCACGTACCTAGATAGGACTAGGGAATGGAGGAAGTCTCAGGTCCTGTTTGTCACTTTTCAGGGGCAGTCCAAGGGGCGTGGGGCTTCTAAAGCTACCTTGGCCAGATGGGTCAGGGATGCCATCGGTTTGGCGTACTCGGCTAAAGACGCCACTCCTCCTCCGGGCATCAGGGCACACTCCACTAGAGCAGTGTCTACGTCTTGGGCGGAGAGGGCGGATGCCTCTCTTGACCAGATCTGTCGGGCGGCTACTTGGTCGTCTCCTGGGACTTTCTTTCGGCACTATAGGCTGGACTTGTCCTCCACAACTGACCTTTCCTTTGGGAGACGGGTCTTACAAGCGGTGGTCCCTCCCTAAGGTGGTTGGTCTATATAAATCTCTCATGTGGTGCTGTCATGGGCGGCAGGGAAAAATCTTAATTACTCACCGGTAATGGGATTTTCAATAGCCCATGACAGCACCCTTAGTTCCCCCCCTATTCACTGGTTGTGGGCACCCTTCGGGGAGTGTTAGAGTTATTGGTGGTTTCCTTGGGTGGTGGTATGATTAATCTGTTTATTGTGTTTTGTTGGTCCTCTCTGGCTCTGAAAACCTACTGATGTGGAGGAGAGGTACCGCCTTTTTATCAGTGGGTTTCCTGTCCTGATGTGGGCGGAACCTATCTCTCATGTGGTGCTGTCATGGGCTATTGAAAATCCCATTACCGGTGAGTAATTAAGATTTATCACATTGTCCCTCCGTACAAGAGGCCGTCAGACCCATGGGATCTGCACAGGGTATTAATTGCTCTCTAGGAGCCGCCCTTCGAGCCTCTAAGGGTTGTTTTCACTTTCTCGACTTTCACAGAAAGTGGCCTTTCTGGTAGCGGTCACGTCTCTTCGGAGAGTGTCAGAACTAGCAGCGCGGTCATCCAGAGCTCCCTTCCTGGTGTTCACCAAGATAAGGTAGTGCTGCGTCCGATCCCAGAGTTTCTCCCTAAGGTGGTATCCCCTTTTTATCACAATCAGGATATCTCCTTACCTTCCTTTTCTCCATTTCATCGATATGTAATGGCTTTGCATTGTTGGATCTGGTGTAGAGCACCCAGAATCTACATTCCCGCACGGCGCTCCTGCGCCGCTCGGATGCACTCTTTGTCCTTGTCACTGGTCAGCGCAAGGGATCGCAGGCTGCAACATCCACCCTGGCTCAATGGATCAAGGAACCAATCCTTGAAGCCTACCGTTCTACTGGGCTTCCGGTTTCATCAGGGCTGAAGGCCCATTCTACCAGAGCCGTGGGTGCGTCCTGGGCATTACGGCACCAGGCTACGGCTCAACAGGTGTGCCAGGCAGCTACCTGGTCGAGTCTGCACACTTTCACCAAACATTATCAGGTGCATACCTATGCTTCGGCGGACGCCAGCCTAGGTAGAAGAGTCCTGCAGGCGGCAGTTGCCTCCCCGTAGGGGAAGGCTGTCTTGCAGCTCTAACATGAGGTATTTCTTTACCCACCCAGGGACAGCTTTTGGACGTCCCAATCGTCTGGGTCTCCCAATGGAGCGCCGAAGAAGAAGGGAATTTTGTTACTTACCGTAAATTCCTTTTCTTCTAGCTCCTATTGGGAGACCCAGCACCCGCCCTGTTGTCCTTCGGGATTTTTGGTTGTTTTCGGGTACACATGTTGTTCATGTTGAATGGTTTTCAGTTCTCCGATGTTACTTCGGAGTGAATTTGTTTAAACCAGTTATTGGCTTTCCTCCTTCTTGCTTTTGCACTAAAACTGGTGAGCCAGTGATCCCACTGGGGGTGTATAGCCAGAAGGGGAGGGGCCTTACACTTTTTAGTGTAATGCTTTGTGTGGCCTCCGGAGGCAGTAGCTATACACCCAATCGTCTGGGTCTCCCAATAGGAGCTAGAAGAAAAGGAATTTACGGTAAGTAACAAAATTCCCTTCTTCCTTGTCATTTATTTTGTATAATATGTCATGTAACTTTTCCCTGGTTGTATTAGTTGTAATTCATGTATTTCCTTGGGGGAGCTACTGGTCTCAATGTGTCTCTCTCATACAATTGCAGTCTTGGCATCTAATGTGATTATGTAAATAGCCTGTCCTCTTCTATCCAGAGTTGTGTATCTAGTCTGTAATTGCATTGGCCAGTGAAGGAATAGTCATTGTTCTGCACAGCAGGGGATCCCTTCATCTACTGTGGCTGGCAGACATATTGGAGCCCTGTGATGGACCAAACCATTGATGATAGGATGTGTGACCCCTACCCCCTGAACATGGTGGGCTGGTCAAGGAGCACAGACAATGCATTTCCCTTTTTGTAACTTCAGAGTGAGCTGAAACTTGGAAGAAGAAGGAGCCCCCAGCCTGGGTGTCTGTGGACACGGACGGAGCTAGGCCTGTGTGGCGGCCCGTGGGATTGTGTGGAACTCTTTGGACTACTGTAAGGACGATTGCTTTGTTATCCGGTCCGAGGATTGTCGGGAAGGGCCACCGAATCTGTTTTACGTGGACTTATCGTGTGCTGTTCCAGTGTTCTTGTGAATAAACCTGTTGGATCGTCCCGCGGCCTCATCCATCCTTTGCTCTGTTGTACACCCCCGTCACAGCCGCCATGTCCTCAGAGGAGCGGTGGTGGCTGCTCTTACATTACACTACCGGACCCCTCCCATCATGGAACGTCTCTGCTCCTGGAGTACGCCCGTGTCCTGTGCTGTAGATGGAGATGTGTCCGGTGATGCTGGCGCTTTCCGGCGTCCATCCCCTCCTCCCTCCACATCCTGCTCTGGATCTGCACAGGATGTCGTGCCGGCTTCCTCTCCCCATCTGTGGAGCGGACATGTCTGCAGAAGGAGAGGCGTCCATGATACCAGGTCTGTAATGATGTGTCCCTGTAATGTAGATTCTGGCATATCCCCCTCCATGTCCTGTGCTCAGTGATGATAGTGTGTGTATGTATGTATGTATGTATGTATGTATGTATGTATGTGTATATATATATATATATATATATATATATATATATATATATAATGTATATGTAGGTGTGTGTATCACACACACATTTATTATAGTAGTATATACACTAATTTATGTACTGTGTATATTTGATACTAATTTAGTGAATTGTGTGTAATATGTGTATATATATATATGTGTGTGTATATGTATATATATGTATGTGTCTGTATGTATGTATATGTGTGTGTATGGATGTATATATGTGTGTATGTGTGTGTGTGTATATATGTGTGTATATGTGTGTGTGTGTGTATATATGTGTGTGTATATATGTGTGTGTGTATATATGTGTGTGTATATATGTGTGTGTGTGTGTATATGTGTGTGTGTGTGTGTGTATATATGTGTGTGTGTGTGTGTGTGTGTGTGTGTATATATGTGTATGTGTGTGTCTACAGTCAGGGCCAGAAATATTTGGACAGTGACACAAGTTTTGTTATTTTAGCTGTTTACAAAAACATGTTCAGAAATACAATTGTATATATAATATGGGCTGAAAGTGCACACTCCCAGCTGCAATATGAGAGTTTTCACATCCAAATCGGAGAAAGGGTTTAGGAATCATAGCTCTGTAATGCATAGCCTCCTCTTTTTCAAGGGACCAAAAGTAATTGGACAAGGGACTCTAAGGGCTGCAATTAACTCTGAAGGCGTCTCCCTCGTTAACCTGTAATCAATAAAGTAGTTAAAAGGTCTGGGGTTGATTACAGGTGTGTGGTTTTGCATTTGGAAGCTGTTGCTGTGACCAGACAACATGCGGTCTAAGGAACGCTCAATTGAGGTGAAGCAGAACATCCTGAGGCTGAAAAAAAAGAAAAAATCCATCAGAGAGATAGCAGACATGCTTGGAGTAGCAAAATCAACAGTCGGGTACATTCTGAGCCAACTACCAATGAAGTAACTCCGGTGCTGTGCATCTCTGTAATGAGGAGGGGTGCGGTGTAATGACACAACACCCTATATAAGGGGGGCTTCATTATTAGGCAACTTCCTTTCCTTTGGCAAAATGGGTCAGAAGAGAGATGTGACGGGCTCTGAAAAGTCCACAATTGTGACATGTCTTGCAGAGGGATGCAGAAGTCTTAAAATTGCCAAACCTTTGAAGTGTGATCACCGAACAATCAAGCGTTTCATGGCAAATAGCCAACAGGGTTGCTAGCAGCGTGCTGGGCAAAAAAGGCGCAAAATAACTGCCCATGAATTGAGGAAAATCAAGCGTGAAGCTGCCAAGATGCCATTTGCCACCGGTTTGGCCATATTTCACAGCTGCAACGTTACTGGAGTATCAAAAAGCACAAGGTGTGCCATACTCAGGGACAGGCCAAGGTAAGGAAGGCCGAAAACCACCACCTCTGACCAAGAAACAGAAGATAAAACCTCAAGACTGGGCCAAGAAATGTCTGAAGACTGATTCTTCACAGGTTTTATGGATGATGAAATGAGAGTGAGTCTTGATGGGCAGATGGATGGGCCAGAGGCTGGATCAGTAAAGGGCAGAGAGCTCCGAATCAGACGCCAGCAAGGTGGAGGTGGGGACTGGTATGGGCTGGGATCAGCAAAGATCAACTTGTGGGACCTTTCTGGGTTGAGGATGGAGTGAAGCTCAACTCCCAGACCTACTGCCAGTTTCTGGAAGACAACTTCTTCAAGCAGTGGTACAGGAAGAAGTCGCTATCGTTCAAGAAAAACATGATTTTCCTGCAGGACAATGCTCCATCACATGCATCCAACTACTCCACAGCGTGGCTGGCCAGTAAAGGTCTAAAAGATGAAAAAATAATTACATGGTCCCCTTGTTCACCTGATATGAACCCCATAGAGAACCTGTGGTCCCTCATAAAATGTGAGATCTACAGGGAGGGAAAACAGTCCACCTCTGGGAGCAGTGTCTGGAGGCTGTGGTGTCTGGAGGCTGTGGTGTCTGGAGGCTGTGGTGGCTGGAGGCTGTGGTGGCTGTTGCACGCAATGTGGATGGTAAACAGATCAATGACAATCTATGGATGGTCGCTGCTGACTGTCATCAGAAAGAAAGGGGGCGATATTGGGCACTCATTTTTGGGTTTGTTTTTGCAGTCAGGAATGTTTATTTCTATATTTTGTGCAGTTATATTGGTTTCCTGGTGACAATAAACAAGTGAGATGGGAATAGATTTGGACTTTATTAAGTTGCCTAATAATTCTGCACAGTAATTGTCACCTGCACAAACAGATCCTCCTAAGAAGCCAAATCTAAAAACCTCTCCAACTGCCAAAAATATTAGGCGCTGATATTTTATGAGTGGTTTGGGTGATTGAGAACAGAGTTGTTGATCAATAATAAAAAAAATCCTCTAAAATACAGCTTGCCTAATAATTCTGCACGCGGTGTGTGTATGTATGTATGTATGTATGTATGTATGTATGTATGTATGTATATATATGTATATGTATGTATATATATATATATGTATATGTATGTATATATGTATATATGTATAATATAATATTACACACAGTACAGTTGAACAGTTTGTTCTCCCCCAGACAATTTTGTCTTTACCATCATACTTGTATTCCTCAGACGAGTGTATAATGAATAGAGAATCTCGTCCAGACAGTGACGAGGTCAGGAATAATGATTGTTACATGTAATAATAATCTTCTCCTCACACTTGGCTTTCGGCACAGATCGCTCCTTTGCACAATTCCAGCTTTGCAGATCTTTGGCACATTCTAGCTGGTAATTTGTGGGGGTAATCTGGAGATATTTCCCCCCATGCTCCCCCTCCACAAGTTGGATTGGGTTGATGGGCACTTTTTGGCACCATACGGTCAGGCTAATCCACAACCACTCTATAGGGTTGAGATCTGGTGACTGGGCCCCTCCATTACAGATAGATACCAGCTGCCGGCTTCTCCCCTAAATAGTCCATGCATAATTTGGAGGTGGCTTTGGGTCATTGTCCTGTTGTAGGATGAAATTGGCTCCAATCAAGCGCTGTCCACAGGGTATGGCATGGTGGTGTAAAATGGAGGGATAGCCTCCTTATTCACAATCCCTTTTACCTTGTACAAATCTCCCACTTTACCAGCACAAAGCAACCCCAGACCATCACATGACCTCCACCATGCTTGACAGATGGCGTCAGGCATCTTCCAGCATCTTTTTCAGTAGTTCTGCGTCTCACAAATGTTCTTCTGTGTGATCCAAACACCTCAAACTTCGATTCGTCTGTCCATAACACTTTTTTCCGTTCTTCCTCTGTCTAATGTCTGTGTTCTTTTGCCCATATTAATCTTTCCCTTTTATTAGCCAGTCTCAGATATGGCTTTTCTTTGCCACTCTGCCCTGAAGGCCGGCATCCCGGAGTCTTCACTGTAGACGGTGACACTGGTGTTTTGCGGGTACTGTGTAATGAAGCTGCAGTTGAGGACCTGTGAGGCGTGGATTTCTCACACTAGAGACTGTAATGTGCTTGTCTTGTTGCTCAGTTGTGCAGCGCGGCCTCCACTTCTCTCTACTCTGGTTACAGCCTGTTTGTGCTCTCCTCCTCTCCACCGTTGTAGGAAATCTTCAGTTTTTTTCCAGCACCCATGACAGCACCACGAGAGAGGGGATCCGCCCTTCAAGGACAGGAAACCTCCAGAATAATAAGGGGTGGCACCTCTCCCCGCATCAGTTGGTTTCCTGTCCTTGAACAGGGAGCCTCCAGGAATCCACTGGGATTCAGGATGGTCCTGATGGGCCGAAGATTCAACTCCAGCACCCGGCCGGCCAACTCTGGCAGCGGCACGGGTCCTGCTGCGGTTGGCCGAGGTGCTGTGGAGCTGCCACAGCAGACCCGAGGGGGTCAGGCCTGCGTGCGGCACACCCTCCTCCGGATGTACGGATTCCAGGCGGGGAAGTGATGTGGAGCCTGCGAGGACAAGGTAAGGGCCGGTCGGACACAGTGCTCACCCGCCTCAACAAATCCAACAAACCACGGGGGTCCTGTCTGCGCGCAGGCTCTCTTCCCCCCCCCCCCCCCGCCTTTCTTACCATGGGGGGCCAGAATGGAGGTAGCTGCTGCTGCGCTAGGAGAAGCGGCGGTTCAAGATGGGAGGAACCGAATTCTTCAAGTTGTCCCAGCCCTGGCCGGTCAGTTCTGGCAGCGACACGGGTTCTGCTGCGGCTGGCAGAGGTGCTGAGGGATTGCCACAGCGGGCCCACGGGGGTTGTGTCTGTGCAACAGCGCCTCCCTGCTACTATCTCACCCCTAGCCGGACGGGGCGGGCAGAGACACGGGTCATGCTGCTGCAGGGAGGCTGAGGACGCACCACAGTAGCCCACGGGGGCTGTACCTGTGGGTAGCGATGCCGCTGCCTCTCCAGTAATGGAGCACAGAGTACCTTCTATGATAGGATGCAGCAGCTCCAGCTTACCCGGTAAGTCCTGTGGGCGCGAGTTAACATAGCCGCTCAGGTGTGGCTGTATATGCGGCAGCAGGTGGTGGTGTATAGGTCGGCGCCATCTTGTAAATGGCCGGCCGCTGCATGTATGGTGCACTTGTGAGACACCCTTTGCTTAAGATGCGACAGCGGCAGTCCTGGGGCGCGAGGTAATATGGGCATTCCGGCATGGCTGTACAGCAGGCAGCGGCAGTGTGTACGGCGGCGCCATCTTGTGATTGGCCGGCCGCCGTGTGTGTGATCGTTTGCGCACGCGCGAGAGCACTCTCCCTGCTTGGAATATTCTCGGTAGTGACGCCGGGGCTGTGTGTTTAAAGACGCAACAAATGTGAGGCAGACCGAGTGGACAGTAGTTTGCCGTTTTATGTTACGTGTTCTGGAATTCAGCTTTAACTGAAGTTCATGAGCACCCCTCCAGTAAGGAAAATAACAGGATGTACGTGGGTAATAGCACTATACTTCTTACCGCATAGACATGCGCCACAGTAGACCCATGGGGGCTATAGCTGGGATGGCGACCTGGGGAGCAGCCCCCTAGTCTGTCCTCATCGCAGGCTGGAGTAGAGCGGCGGTAGCGTGTGCTATTGGGCGCTATCTGAGGGCGCGCTACCGGCATAATCAACCGAAATTACGGGTGTTGAGGGAGACCTCTAAGGGGGGGTCTCTCAGGCGTATAGTGTAAAATAATCACAGTTATACCTTTTTCATTTCATTCGTATTTCTGTTGACCAATTATCTAACTTGGTTTCACTTACTCCCTTATTGGCTACAGTTTCCTACAAGCCTCTACTATCCTTGATAAGGCACCTGGAGAGAAGCATATGTGTACGTCAGCAGCTTGTTCCTGACATTCAGGGGACCAGTCTATGCTGGCCTCCTGAATACCTGCTTTGTTCCATTTAGCATGATTGGTTTCAATAATGCATTCCAGGATGTGCGCACTAGTCTACATAATAGCATTTAAGCACTGGTTATACAAAGTCAGATTATCTTATTATTTGGACAATTGATTCCTAGCCTGGGCCTTCACACTGGGACAGCCGGGCGAAGTGTACTGTCACTCGGTAGGGCGATAGCAAAGCAAGCCTCAAGGTGGTCGGGATCGCAGCACATCTAGCTCAGGTGGGATATGCGCTGGAGGGTCTAAAGTCCGACACACCCGACAGCAGGAGAGCCTTGAAGGGGGAATTGTCAGATGACCACTCCTCCTTCTGACCTGATACCGCCTCTTGTGCCTGAATGGTGAGTGACCTTCGCGAAAGTTCGCTTTGTACAGAGGTTCTTGCCTGCTTTTACGTTCGTATGCAGGACAGACTCAGTAGATGCACTTAAAATAAAAATGCCCTTTTGAGGGAAGCAGCCTGTTTTTTATGAGACAAGGCCCCTAAGCTGGATGTCGCTGTTAACAAGGCCAGCTGTTGCACCTACTTGCTCATCAAGGTCCCTTGCAGTATGGATTGACCGGATCAAGGGTCAGCTGAGCAAGAGTGCCCCTAGAAAAATCAAGTCATCACTCCTCTTATATCAAGGGGCAGCAGCATTCCTTACAGATGCATCTGCAGACTCAACCAGGCTGGTCAGAAGGGACCTCCTCAACAGTTGTCCCAACATATAAAGCAATGGAGTCAATGACATCTATGGGGAAACATTTATTCCAGAGGTCACATAGCTATAGTGGATCTGGAGGATGCACATTCTCATGTCCAAATCGGCATAGTTAGAAATTCCTCAGAGTAGCCCTGGGTATGGGAGGAAACTTTAGTCATTTCTAGTATACAGCCCATACGGGGCTAGCGGTGGCACCGAGGCTCCTCCAAAACTATAAAAAAAAAAAGGGGGTCCAGAATTTTTCCTAGGGCTCACTTAAGGTTTGAAACTCAGGGATTTCGTCTTCCAGTATCCCTGCATTGCTTGTTGAACCCTGTGACCTAATGAAACATGGTTCGGATGACCCGAGTTCTAAGGTGCTTACCACCGATGCAAGTCGGCAGGGGGGCCCATATCTGGGGTCGCCCAATCCAGGGAGTGTGGTCCGGAAGGGAATCCCATTTCCTTTAAAAGATACCAGGTAATTGCTGGCTGTAGAACGAGCAGTGGACTAGTCCCTGCCGTCCATGACTGGTCATCAAGTAACAAATCCTCTTGAACAATTAGGTGATGGTAACATACCTCAACCACCGGAGGGAGGCTCTGTTCAGACCGCTAATGGTTATGGCAAGCAGAATTTTATTAGCGGAGGGTTATCTGAAATCCCTCCCAGCAGTGCCTGTATAGGAAACAGAAGTCTGTTCGGCGGACTTTCTCAGCCGCAGCAAGTTGAGACGGGATATGGGTCTTATTAAGTCCCTTTTTCAATCAGATACCCATTGCGGGGTGTTCAGAAATAGATCTCTTGTGCCCTGCCAAACAGGTTACCTGGTTCTGTTCTTAAATCCAAGGGATCAACCTCACGCAGCGGACGCCCTGCTGTTCAAATGGAGCTTCGGCCTTACTTATGCCTTCCCATCCATAGCCCTCGTTCCTGCTGTGTTGAAGACAATCCAGGAGGAAGGGGCAATAATGGTCCTGATAGCACCATTTTTTTTGCCAGACATACCAGGGTTCTATTGCCTGAGACGGAATATCGATCTCCAAGCCAGCAGGCCTACTGGACCTACCACACCTTCTCACTCAGGGTCCAGTTCTTCACCCTGCTGACGGCATACGGCATCTCACAATGTGTTTTTTTGACAGGTCACCTTAAGAATCAGAGTATTCTCTCGTTCTAGTCTCTACTCTTCTGCAGGGCTGGAAGCCGATTACGAAAAAAACAAACAAAAACACCCAGCCTGGCCAAAATTCTTGAATTCCATGGGCAAGCCCAGATGGACCTGCACCGATTGCAGTATTCTTAGAGCTCTTCCAGAAGGGGTTGACAGTGGGTCTGTCAGTACGTACAATAAGAATTCAGAATACGGCCCTTTTTATCCTGCTACGATTGTAACCTGGTGGGAAATTGCTGGATTCCCGGTTCATTAGGATATGGTCTAGAAATATGAGCAATATATCCTTGCCTCCATGGGATCTTAAATTCGTCCTGTCTGCCCTGACGTAGCCCCATGGACGCCTTAGAGTCCATGTCACTTAATGATCCATCCCTGAAAGCATCTCCGGACAACCTTAACATCAGCACGTAAGGTTAGGACGTCCTGGCTCTATCTTAGATACACCACTTCTCAGCTTTCAAGAATTGAGTGGTCCTGAAACCTGACCCTGCTTGCCTCCTAATAATAATTCTTTTGTTTGTTTTTTTTTTTCATAAATCAAAAGGGATTTTTCCTCCGTCCTTTCATATTAGTCCGTACGATCTGGAAGAGGAGGTGGGCACTGCCTGGATGTTCGCAGTTCCCTTATCAAAAGTCTGTATGCAGAAGAGGCAGGTCTGCTTTGTATTCCTTCAGGGTAATAACTCAGGGCTCAAATCTTCTAACTCCGCTTGTGGGATGGATCTGAGGAGCCACCTGCTTGCCTACTCGGCTACTGGTAGGCATGTGCCGACAGGTATGAAAGCTCTCTACACAAGTATGACGTCTTCCGGGGCTGCAGGATCGTATGTCACCATTGCACAGCTCTGTTGGGGGTAACAGGGTCTTTACCTTCCACTCACTATAAGCACTATGCGTTGGCCTTCTCCTTACTGACTTCACCTTGGGAGAATGGTTCTGCAATCTTTGCAGCCCCCCCCCCCCTTAGGATATTCCTCTGTCTATGTAATTCTCTCGTGGTGCTGTCATGGGTGCTGGAAAAAATACGAAATTACTTACCGGTAATGTGTTTTTTCTGAACCCATGACAGCACCCTTATATTCCCTCCCTGCATGTGGATAGATTGGCAGGTATTGGCTACACGTGGTTATATGTTGATACTGGTTTATGTTATAACATGGTTTCTTCCAGAGGTCCTTTCATGCTCTGTAACCCAACTGATGCGGGGAGAGGTGCCGCCCCTATTTATTCTGGAGGTTTCCTGTCCTTGAAGGGCGGATCCCCTCTCTCGTAGAGCTGTCATGGGTTCAGAAAAAACACATTACCGGTAAGTAATTTCGTATTTCTTGGCAATTTCTCGCATTGGAATATCCGTCATTTCTAAGAACAATAATAAACTGTCGAGTTTCACAGGAAAGTTCTCTTTTTCTGGCCATTGTGAGAGTTTAATTGAACCAACAAATGTAATGCTCCAGATTCTCAACTAAAGGCCCCGTCACACTAAGCAACATCGCTAGCAACATCGCTGCTAACGAACAACTTTTGTGACGTTGCTAGCGATGTTGCTGTGTGTGACATCCAGCAACAACCTGGCCCCTGCTGTGAGGTCGTTGGTTGTTGCTGAATGTCCTGGGCCATTTTTTAGTTGTTGCTCTCCCGCTGTGAAGCACACATCGCTGTGTGTGACAGCGAGACAGCAACAACTAAATGTGCAGGCAGCAGGAGCCGGCTTCTGCAGAGGCTGGTAACCAATGTAAACATCGGGTAACCAAGAAGCCCTGTCCTTGGTTACCCGATATTTACCTTTGATACCAGCCTCAGCCGCTCTCACTGTCAGTGCCGGCTCCTGCTCTGTACACATGTAGCTGCAGGACACATCGGGTTAATTAACCCGATGTGTGCTGTAGCTAGGAGAGCAAGGAGCCGGCACTAAGCAGTGTGCGCTGCTCCCTGCTCTGTGCACATTTAGCTGCAGCACACATCAGGTAATTAACCCGATGTGTGCTGTAACTAGGAGAGCAAGGAGCCAGCGCTCAGTATGCGCTGCTCCCTGCTCTCTGCACGTGTGGCTGGACACTGGTTGCTGGTGAGCTCACCAGCAACTCGTGTAGCCACGCTCCAGCGATCCCTGCCAGGTCAGGTTGCTGGTGGGATCGCTGGAGCGTCGCAGTGTGACATCTCACCAGCAACCTCCTAGCAACTTACCAGCGATCCCGATCGTTGTTGGGATCGCTGGTAAGTTGCTTAGTATGACTGGACCTTAACTCAAAGGAAGGTCAGTTTTATAGCTTCTCTAATCAGCAAAACTGTTTTCAGCTGTGCTAACATACCTGCACAAGGGTTTTCAAGAGATTTCTAAACATCCATTAGCCTTCTAACACAGTAAACACAATGTACCATTAGAACACTGGAGTGGTAGTTTTTGGAAATGGACCTCTATACACCTATGTAGATATTGCATTAAACACCAGACGTCTGCAGCTGAATAGTCATTTACCACATAACCATGTATAGAGGGGATTTCTGTGTAATGTAATGTGAGCTTCATTGAAAAAAAAATAAGGAAATATCTAAGTGACCCCAAACTTTTCAACTGTAGTGTGAATGTATGTGTGTATATATAATATATACTGTATGTATGTGTGTGTATACTGTGTATGTACTATAGTGAATGTGTTTATGTACAGTGGGGGAAAAAAGTAATTATTCAGCCCCCAATTGCACAAGTTCTCCCCCTTTTATAAAGATGAGGTCAGCCTGTAATTGACATCATAGGTTACCACAACTATGACAGACAAAATGAGAAAACAAATCCAGAAAATCTCCGCTTCTGATTTGGAAGATTTTATTTGCAAATTCTGGTGGAAAATAAGTATTTGGTCAATAACAAAAGTTCATCTCAGTATTTTTTTTCTATATCCTTTGTTGGCAATGACCGATAAGACTCTTTCTGTAAGACTTCACAAGGTTGGCACACACTGAAGGTGGTATGTTGGCCCATTCCTCCGGTTGGCACACACTGTAGGTGGTGTGTTGGCCCATTCCTCCATGCAGATCTCCTCTAGTGCAATGATGTTTTGGGCCTGTCGCTGAACAACACGGACTTTCAACTCCCTCCAAAGGTTTTCTATGTGGTTGAGGTCTGGAGACTGGCTAGGCCACTTCAGGACCTTCATATGCTTCTTATGAAGCCACTCCTTCATTCACCTAGGGGTGTGCTTGGGATCATTATCATGCTGAAAGACCCACCCATGTTTCATCTTCAATGCCCTTGCTTATGGAAGGAGGTTTGCACTGAAAATCTCACGATACATGGCCCCATTCATTCTTTCATGTATATGGATCAGTCGTCGTGGTCCCTTTGCAGAGAAACAGCCCCAAAGCATGATATTGCCACCCCCATGCTTCATAGTAGGTATGGTGTTATTTTAGATGAAACTCTGCATTCTTTCTCTCCCAAACACGACGAGTTGTGTTTCTACACAACAGTTCTACTTGGTTTCATCAGACCATATGACATTCTCTCAATACTCTTCTAGATAATCAAAACGCTGTCTAGCGAACTTCAGACTGGCCAGGACATGTAAAGGCTTAAGCAGGGTTACGTGTCTGGCACTGCAGGATCTGAGTCCCTGGCAGTGTAGTGTGCTACTGATGGTAGCTTTGTTACACTGGTTCTGGCATTTTTGCACACCGTTCTTGTGATCGTTTTGACCCCACAGGATGAGATCTTGCGTGGAGCCCCAGATCGAGGGAGATTATCAGTGGTCTTGTATGTCTTCCATTTTCTTATTATTGCTCCCACAGTTGATTTCATCACACCAAGCTGCTTTCCTATTGTAGATTCAGTCTTCCCAGCCTGATGCAGGGCTACAGTTTTGTTTCTGGTGTCCTTCGATAGCTCTTTGGTCTTCACCATAGTGGAGTTTGGAGTGTGACTGAGGTTGTGGACAAGTCTTTTTATACTGATAACAAGTTCAAACAGCTGCCATTACTACAGGTAATGAGTGGAGGACAGAGGACCTCTTATAGAAAAGTTACAGGTCTGTGAGAGACAGAAATCTTGCATGTTTTTTTGGGGACTAAATTATTTTCCACCATAATTTGCAAAAAAAAAATTCCAAATCAGACGCGGTGATTCTCTGAGTTTGTTTTCTTATTTTGTTTCTCATAGTTGTGGTCACCTATGATGTCCGTTACAGGCCGACCTCATCTTTGAAGGGGGGGAACTTGTACAATTGGGGGCTGACTAGATATACAGTGTGTGTGTGTGTGGGGGGGGGGGAGTATTTAATGTACGTGTATATGTGTATACTATTATAATGTATGTGTGACATATGTGTTGTGTGATACAGATGAAGCTTTGGCTCTGGAGAAAGCGGAGCAGTTGGCCCGGGGGGCGGCTCTGAAGTGGGCCTCGGGTGTCTTCTGTCGTCCTGACCAGCTGCCGCTCCTCGCCCAGTATCGCAGGCGGGAGGCCCAGCGTAATAATTCCATACAGGCCCGGCTGAAGGTCAGGTTTTCTCTTTTCCATTTTTTTTTTCTATAGATTATTGGCAACCAAATGTATAAAGTGAAATACGTAAAGTACCCACAACAGATTATTATTATTATTATTATTATTATTGCGCCATCTATTCCATGGCGCTTTACATGTGAAAGGGGTGTACATAATAGGGACAGTACAATATTCATAAACAATACAGGGCACAGACTGGTGCAGGAGGAGAGAGGTTATCACATTATCACAATCTTTGGTCCCATTTTACCATTACTTATTTCATCTTCTGTACATAAACAATCCATGAAAACATGTCTCCTAATTTTGAAATAACCCAAGAGCTAGAATTCCAGCACTGTTCAGCTACGTATCCCTGGTGTGAACTGGTCATTGAACTGGTACATCTGTGGGAAAGCAGAGCGAGTGAGCCCTGTGTACACCAGAGGATGAGCAGCGACCAGTGTATCCCCTCGAGTTGACTCTCTGCCTGCACTGTCCAGGTATGACGGTGTTTGTTAGGTTCCTGTGACCGGCATTGTGTGTGGGAAATATATTTTCTGTGTCGTGACTAAGTGGTGAAGAAAACTCTCCCACTCTCAGCACTGTAAGGCCTGCGTATGAGCTCCAAAGTAAAATTGGGCAGATGTATGATGATATATAAGCTAAAGTCAAGCTAAAGTGGTTTATGAAACTTGATCTTAGTGGAGCGTATAATCTCATCCGTATTAAGGAGGGTGATGAATGGAAGATGGCCTTTAATACCCCTCAGGGGCATTTTGAGTACCTAGTGATGCCTTTTGGGCTCACTAATGCCCCCTCCGTCTTTCAATCATTCATGAATTATATTTTTCGGATCTAATTGGCAAATTCCTGATTGTCTATTTGGATGGTATCTTGATTTTTTTTTCTGATGATTGGGATGCTCATGTGCAGCAGGTCCGGAACGTTTTTCAGATACTTAAGGAAAATTAATTGTACTTTTAAGGGATCAAAATGTCTTATGCGTGCAAAAATGTCCTTTTTGGGGTTTATTTTGTCCTCGGCTTCTATTGAAATGGATCCGGTCAGGGTTCAGGCCAGTCATGACTGGGTTCAACCAACCTCTTTGAAATCCCTGCAAAAATTTCTGGGCTTTGCCTATAAATTTACAGTAGAAATTGGCAATTTCTCGAGTGTGGTGAAGCCTTTAACTGATTTGACCAAAAAGGGAGCTGATGTTGAGAATTGGACTTCAAAGGCCATTATGGCCTTCCAGGAGCTTAAAAAGAGGTTCACTTCTGCCCCAGTCCTGCAGCAACCTGATGTTTCTCTTCTGTTTCAAGTGGAGATAGATATCTCAGAGATTGGAGCAGGAGCTGTTTTGTCTCAAAGAGATCCCATAACCTCCTAACTGAAGCCTTGCACCTTTCTTTTCTCCATCCGAACGAAATTATGATGTGGGTAATCGGAAATTATTGGCTATGAAGTGGGCCTTTGAGGAATGGAGACACTGGATGGAGGGGGCGAGACATCAAATTGCGGTGCTCACTGATCATAAGAATCTGACCTACCTTGAATCTGCCAAGAGACTGAATCCTAGGTGGGCTCTATATTTTTTTTTTTTTTTTTTACACGTTTCAATTTTGTGGTCTCTTTTTTTTTTTTTTTTTTTTTTTTCTTCCGGGCCCCAAGAATCTAAAAGCTGATGCTCTGTCTAGAAGTTTCTTTGCTTATTCTCTTGATATTGCTGAGCCATCTACCATCCTGAATGAAGGTGTGGTCCTCTCCGCCATTTCGCCCAATTTAAGGTTCGCACTCCAGAGATTTCAGGTGGACAAACCTGAGAGATGTCCTGTGGGGAAACTATGTTCCTGATCAATGGAGGAGTAAAGTAATGTCTGAGATTCATTGTTTCGTCTTGACTGGTCATCCTGGGATTTTTGGTACTATGGATCTGTGACGCCCTGGACGCCCAGGGGTCACAGGTCATTACACTCACCACATACACCCCCCACCCCAGTAAGGTACCATCAGTCAAACAAAAGACCTGATTGCCTCCCTCAGAGTCAGACAGGCACTCCCGGTCTGGAGTCTGGAGAGTGAGGAGCTCAGCTCTGTGTGGGGCCTGGGTTGGAGCCTAGGACTCCAGATCAGTCAGGCAGGCAGACGGTAGTGGCCGCCAGCAGGAGACCGGGAATACGACCAGCGGAACCTTAAGGGACCGGGACAGGGTAGTGGCCCGCCGGAACCAAACCGGGGAGCTAACTGAATACTGGAGCACCAGGCAGGGTACTCAGACCCCGACTAGGCTATAAGCCACCACCATAGTCAAATCAACAGATTGCGGTCTGGACCTCAGGGGTTCATTCCCACCTAAGTCCCAATTGAAGGCAACAGCCCAACCAGTCCGGATAGTAGCCACCGCCAGAGGCCAGAGATCCAAGGGCCAGCGTCTGCGGGCAAACGGGCTCCTACGACACATACACGCCAGGGAGCGGGCTACCAGTGCCCAGGCACGGTAGCCAAAATCACATAAAGGTGCAGGAGAAAGGCGGACATTGCCAACCTATCTGGAGAAACTGCAGCTGGCTGCGGGCCCCGTTCGTCACCCCGTTTGGTTTACCAGAGACTCTGTGTGGTTTAATCGTGAGTACACCAGTGCCATCAGGCACCGCATCGCGCTGAACCGCAGCCCTGCCCCTGCACCCCGGCCTTCACCACCGGGACCAACACCCCCCTACCCACGGAGGGGTCAACACCTAGTTGTGCCCCTACACCACTCCCGGGATTCCTTGTACCTTTACCGCACCGGTGGTGTCCACCATCACCACAACCCGTGGGTGGCGTCATGAACTTTCCCAAAAACAACCACCCCACAACCCCTGCGTGCACCGCCACTACTCCCTTCCAGTGCAACGTGACCCCCAGGTCCGGAGGCACTCGAGCCACCGACACACGCGAGCCAGGATCCGAGCGGCTCGGCGCTCACAGCCGAGGCCGCGGGGCGGTACAGATCTAGTGAGCAGGTCTTTTTGGTGGTCTTCTTTATCTCAGGATGTCAGGAGTTTTGTGCAATCTTGTGGGGTTTGTTCTAGATCCAAGCCTTGTTGTTCACGTTCTAGTGGGTTGTTATTGCCATTGCCTGTACCTAAGAGACCTTGGACTCATATCGCTGTGGATTTTATTTCGGATGTTCCGGTCTCTCGGAGGATGACGGTTATTTGTGATAGATTCTCTAAGATGGTCAATTTGGTACCATTGCTGAAGTCTTCAGAGTTGGTACCCTTGTTTTTCAACAGGTGGTTCATTTACATGGTATTCCTGAGAATATTGTGTCAGACAGAGGAGTGCAGTTTGTGTCCAGATTTTGGAGAGCATTTTGTTCTAAATTAGGAATGGAGTTGTCTTTCTCTTCTGCGTTTCATCCTCAGACCAATGGTCAGACAGAAAGCAAACCAGACCTTGGAAACCTATTTGAGATGTTTTGTATCTGCGGATCAAGATGACTGGGTTTCTTTTTTGCCCTTGGCAGTTTGCTCTCAATAATAGGGCGAGATCTGCTACTTTTAATGTCTCCTTTTTTCTGCAATTTTGGATTTCATCCTAGATTTTCTTCAGGGCAGGTTGAGGCTTCAGCCTGTCCGGGAGTTGATTCTGTGGCCTCGTTGCTCTCCTACCGTTGCTCTCCTACCTTGCAGAATAACTTGATGTCCTCTCTCCCTTGTCTTTTTGTAGTCTGCGCTGCAGTCGTATCTTGAAGGTGTAGGCATCGGATTAGCTCAGCTCCATGTGGCAGTCTCTGACGTTCACAATATCCAGCAGGCCCTACGTGAGGTGCAGCACATCTGGCGGGAGGGTGACTGCCCCTTCGGCATGCTGCAGCCCATCCGTCAGCTGGTGATGGAGCATGTGCAGCTGTCAGTGGTGATACACAGCCTGCCGTACATCTATGCCGGTAAGTGCACCATTCCACCTGTGTGGCCTTCTTCTCATAATCTATGGCTATTTGGGCAGAGGATAGAGGTTTACATAAACCTTTTCCAAATGTTAAAGGGGTTTTCGGGTCTACATCCACCATCTGCAGACTCTGTGACTGCAGACTTGTGAATCCTTATGTCTCTTGCACTGTGAGGAGTCGCCGGCGTCAGGAGCGGTGGTCACATGGCCGAGTTTCCGATATGCAGACTACAGGCCAGGCCAGATCAGATGGGCGCGGCCTGGTGCAACACAGTTGCATTGAGCGAGGCTGGATACAGGCTAGTCGGATTCACTCTGGCAGTCTGGATATTGCAGCCACATGGCCGCCGTCCCTGGCTCTGACACCTCATACTGACAGGGAGGCTGTAGACTTGTGATTTTAGAACAGACAGCCCCTGTTAAGACACTCTATTACACTGATTGTTCCCTGTGTGCTCGTAGTGCCAAAGTTGATTGCTCAGACTCGAGACCTGATTGAGAAGCAGCATCTTCTTGAGGCTCATGTCGCCCTGCGGGACCTGGAGAGCCTCAGGGATGGCATCCTGTACCGGCTACAGAAGGCTGGACCTCTGCCTGGCCCCACCGCTGTCCAGCCTGATGCTGAAGGGACTGACTTGGTTCAGCAGTTTTTTGCAGGTGTGCAGGGTGTGAGCGAGGAGCTGAGTGCTGTGCTGTCCTCTCTGGCCCAGTCCGCATTAGCAGTTGCCCGCTCTGACCCGTCTCTTTTAGTCTCTGCCATCCGTATTGTTGAACGGGAAGAATTCCTGGATGCCGAGGAGACTAGGGGACCAATGCAGCAACTCTGGAGGCCCCCTGGGCGCCCCAAAAACTTGAGAACAGTTTTCTTCAATGCTTTGGAGAAAGGTGTTTGGGAGCGAGTAATGGCACCGGAGCTGCTGTGGGAAGATCTCGGCGCAGCTGATTTGGCCAAGCATCTAAAGGATCTGCAGGATGGCGTGGTGGAGGAGCTGCAGAGCGCATTCTCTGTCCTGGTGCCTTGTGTGCCGCCGCATTATGATCTTCCTCGTGGTTTGGCCTTCATGTGCCACCATGGCATTGCTCGTCATCTCCGTGAGATCCTCAACCGTGACCTTCCTCACTCTGCCCTGTATCATGTCCTCCACTGGGTGACAACGGTCTATCCCAGGTACGGCCCCTCAATCACAGCACGGCATTGCTTATGGAGTGCACTGCCTGGAGTTAACCTCTTTACACCTTACAATTTCAGCGCAGAGATGATGGGACACCCCAACTTCTCCTCAGAGATTGATGTTTCAGAGCTGGGACCCCCCGTTCCACCGGAATTGTTGGAGGAGCAGCTAATCCGTTACACTCGGTGTGTTCGGGTGAGACCTTCAATTTTCTTGTGCTATGACGTGCTGCAGTCACAGGTGCAGAAGCTGTGTCCACCGTGCCTGCTTCTCCGGCTGCACATGCTTGGCTTCTCTGTGTCTGCTGTGCCTCCACATAGTACTTCCATCCTCTCCCACTGCACATGTTCAGCTCCTTTGTGTCCACTGTGCCTGCTCCTCCTGCTGCACATGTTCAGCTCCTGTGTCCACTGTGCCTGCTTCTCCGGCTGCACATGTTCAGCTCCTGTGTCCACCGTGCCTGCTTCTCCGGCTGCACATGCTTGGCTTCTCTGTGTCTGCTGTGCCTCCACATAGTACTTCCATCCTCTCCCACTGCACATGTTCAGCTCCTTTGAGTCCAGTGTGCCTGCTCCTCCCAATGCACATGTTCAGCTTTTGTGTCCACTGTGCCTGTTCCTCCTGCTGCACATGCTCAGTTTCTGTGTCCACTGTGCCTGCTCCTCCTGCTGCACATGCTCAGCTTCTGTGTCCACTATGCCTGCTCCTCCTGCTGCTCATGCTCAGTTTCTTTGTCCACTGTGCCTGCTCCTCCTGCTGCACATGCTCAGCTTCTATGTCCACTGTGCCTGCTTCTCTTGCTGCACATGCTCAGCTTCTATGTCCACTGTGCCTGCTCCTCCTGCTGCACATGCTCAGCTTCTATGTCCACTGTGCCTGCTTCTCCTGCTGCACATGCTCAGCTTCTATGTCCACTGTGTTTGCTCCTCCTGCTGCACATGCTTAGTTTCTGTGTCCACTGTGCTTGCTCCTCCTGCTGCACATGCTCAGCTTCTATGTCCACTGTACCTGCTTCTCCTGCTGCACATGCTCAGCTTCTATGTCCACTGTGTTTGCTCCTCCTGCTGCACATGCTCAGTTTCTTTGTCCACTGTGCCTGCTCCTCCTGCTGCACATGCTCAGTTTCTGTGTCCACTGTGTCTGCTCCTCCTGCTGCACATGCTCAGTTTCTGTGTCCACTGTGTTTGCTCCTCCTGCTGCACATGCTCAGTTTGTGGCCACTGTGTTTGCTCTTCCTGCTGCACATGCTTAGCTTCTATGTCCGCTGTGCCTGCACGTAGCACTTCTGCTCTCTCCCGCTGCACATGTTCAGTTCATCTGTGTCCACCATGCCTGCTCTTCCCGCTGCACATGCTTACCTTGTGTCCTCCGTGCCTGCTCTTCCCGCTGCACATGCTTACCTTGTGTCCTCCGTGCCTGCTCTTCCCGCTGCACATGCTTACCTTGTGTCCTCCGTGCCTGCTCTTCCCGCTGCACATGCTTAGCTTGTGTCCTCCGTGCCTGCTCCTGCCGCTGCACATCTTCAGCTTCTCTGTGTCTGTCCGTTCCTGCTCACAGCACTTCTGCCCTCTCCAGCTGCACATGTTCAGCTTCTCTGTGTCTGGCCGTTCCTGCTCACAGCACTTCTGCCCTCTCCAGCTGCACATGTTCAGCTTCTCTGTGTCTGTCCGTTCCTGCTCACAGCACTTCTCCCCTCTCCAGCTGCACATGTTCAGCTTCTCTGTGTCTGTCCGTTCCTGCTCACAGCACTTCTGCCCTCTCCAGCTGCACATGTTCAGCTTCTGTGTCTGCCCGTTCCTGCTCACAGCACTTCTCCCCTCTCCAGCTGCACATAGTATCATCATAGTATCATAGTTTTTAAGGTTGAAGGGAGACTCTAAGTCCATCTAGTTCACCCCGTAGCCTAACATGTTGATCCAGAGGAAGGCAAAAAAAACCCCAATGTGGCAAACAAGTTCCAATGGGGAAATAATGTCCTTCCTTCGTCCACATCCGGCAATCAGACTAGTTCCCTGGATCAATACCCTGTCATACAATCTAATATACATAACTGGTAATATTAAATTTTTCAAGAAAGGCGTCCAGGCTCTGCTTAATGTTAGTAGTGAATCCCTCATTACAACACCATGCGGCAGAGAGTTCCATAGTCTCACTGCTCGTACAGTAAAGAATCCTCGTCTGTGATTATGATTAAACCTTCTTTCCTCAAGACGTAGCGGATGCCCCCGTGTTCCAGTCGCAGGCCTAGGTGTAAAAAGATCTTTGGAAAGGTCTCTGTACTGTCCCCTCATATATTTATACATTGTGATTAGATCCCCCCTAAGCCTTCGTTTTTCCTGTCTTGGTATTGCAGCCCCCCCATTCCTCTAATAATCTTGGTGGTCTTCTCTGCACCCTCTCCAGTTCAGCTATGTCCTTCTTATATATCGGTGACCAGAATTGTACACAGTATATAAGTGCGGTCGCACTAGTGACTTGTACAGGGGTAGAACTATATTTTTTTCATGAACACTTATACCTCTTTTAATACATCCCATTATTTTATTAGCCCTGGCAGCAGCTGCCTGACACTGTCCACTAAAGTGAAGTTTACCATCCACCCATACACCCAAGTCTTTTTCTGTGTCTGTTTTACCCAGTGTTCTACAATTAAGTACATAATCATAAATGTTATTTCCTCTACCCAAGTGCATGACCTTACATTTATCTACATTAAACTTCAATTGCCACTTCTCAGCCCAATCCTCCAATTTACATAAATCTCCCTGTAATATAAAATTATCCTCCTCTGTATTGATTACCCTGCAGAGTTTAGTATCATCTGCAAATATTGAAATTCTACTCCGCATGCCCCCAACAAGGTCATTTATAAATATGTTGAAAAGAAGCGGGCCCAATACTGACCCCTGTGGTACCCCACTATGAACTGAGACCCAGTCCGAGTACGTACCATTAATAACCACCCTTTGTTTCCTATCACTGAGCCAGTTTTTAACCCAGTTACACATATTTTCCCCTATCCCCATTATTCTCATTTTATGTACCAACCTTTTGTGTGGCACCGTATCAAAAGCTTTTGAAAAGTCCATATACACAACATCCACTGCATTTCCCTGGTCCAGGCTTGAACTTACCTCTTCATAGAAGCTGATCAGTTTGACAGGATCGATCCCTCATAAACCCATGTTGATGCTCTGTCATAAGGTTATTTTTCTTGAGATACTCCAGTATAGCATCTCTCAAGAAACCCTCAAGGATTTTACCAACCGTAGAGGTTAAACTTACCGGCCTATAATTTCCCGGCTCAGTTTTTGTCCCCTTTTTGAATATTGGCACCACATTTGCTATGCGCCAGTCCTGCGGTACCGACCCTGTTATTAAGGAATCTGAGAAGATTAAAAATAATGGTCTATCTATCACAGAACTCAATTCCTGTAGTACTCTGGGGTGTAGCCATCCGGGCCCGGAGATTTGTCACCCTTAGTGATTTCGAGGCAGCGGCGTACTTCCTGCTGGGTTAAGCAGGTAATATTCAAGGGTGAATTTATGGTATCACTGGTCATGTCATCTGCCATGGCATTTTCTTGTATAAAAACCGTAGAAAAAAAGTCATTCAGCAGGTTGGCTTTACCCTCATCCCCCTCCACCATTTCACCAAGACTATTTTTAAGGGGGCCAACACTATCGCTTTTCAGTTTTTTACTGTTTATGTAGTTAAAGAATATTTTAGGATTATTTTTACTTTCTCTCGCAATGAGTCTGTCTGTCTCAAACTTAGCTAACTTAATTTGCTTTTTACATATTTTATTTAATTTTCTATAATTATATAATGCCTCATCACTAACTACTCTCTTTAATTCTTTTAAGGCTTTCTGTTTTTCTTTTATTGCTTCCCTTACAGCTCTATTTAGCCATAGGGGTTTTCTCCTATTTCTAGCATGTTTGTTCCCATAGGGTATATTTTCTGCACAAGCCCTATTCAGGATGCTCATAAAAGTCTCCCATTTGCTTTGTGTACTTTTATTACTTAGTACATCATCCCAGTTTATTGCACTAAGATCATCTCTCAACCGTTTAAAATTTGCTTTCCTGAAGTTTAGTGTCCTTGTAGCCCCTCTACTATACATCTTACTAAAGAATACATGAAAACTTATTATTTTGTGATCACTATTCCCCAAGTAACCCCCAACTTGTATATTTGATATGCGGTCTGGCCTATTGGTTAGTACAAGGTCTAGTAGTGCTCCCCCTCTTGTGGGGTCCTGTACCATTTGTGAAAGGTAATTATCTTTCATTGTTATCAAAAATCTATTTCCTTTGCTGGAACTGCAAGTTTCTGTTCCCCAATTTATATCAGGATAGTTAAAGTCCCCCATAATAATTACCTCTCCGAGACTCGCTGCTTTATCAATTTGCTTTATGAGGAGATTCTCTACCTCTTCCATAATATTCGGCGTCTTATAACACACCCCTATCAGTATTTTATTATTCATTCTCCCCCCCCTTATCTCCACCCATAGGGACTCTACATTCTCAGTACCCTCACATATGTTGTCACGCAGGATGGGTTTTAAGGATGATTTTACATATAGACACACACCTCCCCCTCGCTTATTTGTACGGTCATTCCTGAATAGGCTATAACCCTGTAAATAACAGCCCAGTCATAGCTCTCATCCAGCCATGTCTCTGATATCCCCACTATATCATCATTTTCTTCCAACAATATTAATTCTAATTCCTCCACCTTATTTGTGAGGCTTCGGGCATTAGTGTACATGCACGTTATGTATGACTCTGTACCTGTATTCCTGCTTACTGTATTAACTGTCCTAACCCTTCCCCCCGTACCACCCCCAATTTCATTACTTGTGCCCTGGTCACTATCTGCACTACATTCCCCTTCTATAAAGTGAATACCCTCGCCCCCCATTCCTAGTTTAAACACTCCTCCAACCTTCTAGCCATTTTCTGCCCCAGCAGAGCTGCACCCTCAACATGTTCAGCTTCCCTGTGTCTGGCCATTCCTGCTCACAGCACTTCTGCCCCCTCCAGCTGCACATGTTCAGCTTCTCTGTGTCTGGCCGTTCCTGCTCACAGCACTTCTGCCCTCTCCAGCTGCACATCTTCAGCTTCTCTGTGTCTGGCCATTCCTGCTCACAGCACTTCTGCCCCCTCCAGCTGCACATGTTCAGCTTCTCTGTGTCTGGCCGTTCCTGCTCACAGCACTTCTGCCCTCTCCAGCTGCACATGTTCAGCTTCTCTGTGTCTGGCCGTTCCTGCTCACAGCACTTCTGCCCTCTGCAGCTGCACATGTTCAGCTTCTCTGTGTCTGGCCGTTCCTGCTCACAGCACTTCTGCCCCCTCCAGCTGCACATCTTCAGCTTCTCTGTGTCTGGCCGTTCCTGCTCACAGCACTTCTGCCCTCTCCAGCTGCACATGTTCAGCTTCTCTGTGTCTGGCCGTTCCTGCTCACAGCACTTCTGCCCTCTCCAGCTGCACATGTTCAGCTTCTCTGTGTCTGGCCGTTCCTGCTCACAGCACTTCTTCCCCCTCCAGCTGCACATGTTCAGCTTCTCTGTGTCTGGCCGTTCCTGCTCACAGCACTTCTGCCCTCTCCAGCTGCACATGTTCAGCTTCTCTGTGTCTGGCCGTTCCTGCTCACAGCACTTCTCCCCTCTCCAGCTGCACATGTTCAGCTTCTCTGTGTCTGGCCGTTCCTGCTCACAGCACTTCTGCCCTCTCCAGCTGCACATGTTCAGCTTCTCTGTGTCTGGCCGTTCCTGCTCACAGCACTTCTGCCCTCTCCAGCTGCACATGTTCAGCTTCTCTGTGTCTGGCCGTTCCTGCTCACAGCACTTCTGCCCTCTGCAGCTGCACATGTTCAGCTTCTCTGTGTCTGGCCGTTCCTGCTCACAGCACTTCTGCCCCCTCCAGCTGCACATCTTCAGCTTCTCTGTGTCTGGCCGTTCCTGCTCACAGCACTTCTGCCCTCTCCAGCTGCACATGTTCAGCTTCTCTGTGTCTGGCCGTTCCTGCTCACAGCACTTCTGCCCCCTCCAGCTGCACATGTTCAGCTTCTCTGTGTCTGGCCGTTCCTGCTCACAGCACTTCTGCCCTCTCCAGCTGCACATGTTCAGCTTCTCTGTGTCTGGTGGTTCCTGCTCACAGCACTTCTGCCCTCTCCAGCTGCACATGTTCAGCTTCTCTGTGTCTGGTGGTTCCTGCTCACAGCAGCTGCACATGTTCAGCTTCTCTGTGTCTGGCCGTTCCTGCTCACAGCACTTCTGCCCTCTCCAGCTGCACATGTTCAGCTTCTCTGTGTCTGGCCGTTCCTGCTCACAGCACTTCTGCCCTCTCCAGCTGCACATGTTCAGCTTCTCTGTGTCTGGCCGTTCCTGCTCACAGCACTTCTGCCCTCTGCAGCTGCACATGTTCAGCTTCTCTGTGTCTGGCCGTTCCTGCTCACAGCACTTCTGCCCCCTCCAGCTGCACATCTTCAGCTTCTCTGTGTCTGGCCGTTCCTGCTCACAGCACTTCTGCCCTCTCCAGCTGCACATGTTCAGCTTCTCTGTGTCTGGCCGTTCCTGCTCACAGCACTTCTGCCCCCTCCAGCTGCACATGTTCAGCTTCTCTGTGTCTGGCCGTTCCTGCTCACAGCACTTCTGCCCTCTCCAGCTGCACATGTTCAGCTTCTCTGTGTCTGGTGGTTCCTGCTCACAGCACTTCTGCCCTCTCCAGCTGCACATGTTCAGCTTCTCTGTGTCCTGCCAGGCCTGCCTCAGTCAGTGGATACACAAAGCATTGGAGGTGGAGGCCTCTGACTGGATGAGGGAGCAGGAGCCCGATAAGGACCAGGACGGCTTCTATCTGTCCGGCTTCCAGCACATCGTTATGCAGGTGAGAATCGGAGCATCAAACACTCGGTGGAATGGCCAGATCTCCCCCACCACGTCCTGAACACTCAAAACCATAATACTTCTCCCATTCCCTCCAACACCTTTTAAACAAACAGTGCCGTTATACACCCCCCTTTCCCCAACCTCCTCCTTCTATACGCACAGCGCAGTTATATCCCCCCGCTCCTCCTATACAGAGCACCGTTATACCCCCCTGCTCCTCCTGTACAGAGCACCGTTATACCCCCCTGCTCCTCCTGTACAGAGCACCATTATACCCCCCTGCTCCTCCTGTACACACAACACCGTTATACCCCCCCTGCCCCTCCTGTACAGAGCACCATTATACCCCCCTGTGCCTCCTGTACACACAGCACCGCTAAACCCCCCTGCTCATTCTGTACAGAGCACCATTATACCCCCGCCTCCTCCTGTACACACAGCGCAGTCATATTCCCTGCCTCTGCCTACACACAGCGCAGTCATATTCCCTGCCTCCTCCTGTACACACAGCGCAGTCATATTCCCTGCCTCCTCCTGTACACACAGCGCAGTCATATTCCCTGCCTCCTCCTGTACACACAGCGCAGTCATATTCCCTGCCTCCTCCTGTACACACAGCGCAGTCATATTCCCTGCCTCCTCCTGTACACACAGCGCAGTCATATTCCCTGCCTCCTCCTGTACACACAGCGCAGTCATATTCCCTGCCTCCTCCTGTACACACAGCGCAGTCATATTCCCTGCCTCCTCCTGTACACACAGCGCAGTCATATTCCCTGCCTCCTCCTGTACACACAGCGCAGTCATATTCCCTGCCTCCTCCTGTACACACAGCGCAGTCATATTCCCTGCCTCCTCCTGTACACACAGCGCAGTCATATTCCCTGCCTCCTCCTGTACACACAGCGCAGTCATATTCCCCGCCTCCTCCTGTACACACAGCGCAGTCATATTCCCTGCCTCCTCCTGTACACACAGCGCAGTCATATTCCCTGCCTCCTCCTGTACACACAGCGCAGTCATATTCCCTGCCTCCTCCTGTACACACAGCGCAGTCATATTCCCCGCCTCCTCCTGTACACACAGCGCAGTCATATTCCCTGCCTCCTCCTGTACACACAGCGCAGTCATATTCCCTGCCTCCTCCTGTACACACAGCGCAGTCATATTCCCCGCCTCCTCCTGTACACACAGCGCTATTAAAGCCCTCGCCGCCTCCTGTACAAACAGCGCCGTTATACCCCCTGCCTCCTACTCTACACACAGCGCTGTATAACCCCTGCCTCCTACTCTACACACAGCGCTGTATAACCCCGCCTCCTCCTGTACAAACAGCGCCGTTATACCCCCTGCCTCCTACTCTACACACAGCGCTGTATAACCCCTGCCTCCTACTCTACACACAGCGCTGTATAACCCCGCCTCCTCCTGTACACACAGCGCTGTATACCCCCTGCCTCCTCCTGTACACACAGCGCTGTATACCCCCTGCCGCCTCCTGTACACACAGCGCTGTATACCCCCTGCCTCCTCCTGTACACACAGCGCTGTATACCCCCTGCCTCCTCCTGTACACACAGCGCTGTATACCCCCGCCTCCTCCTGTACACACAGCGCTGTATACCCCCGCCTCCTCCTGTACACACAGCGCTGTATACCCCCTGCCTCCTCCTGTACACACAGCGCTGTATACCCCCTGCCTCCTCCTGTACACACAGCGCTGTATACCCCCTGCCTCCTCCTGTACACACAGCGCTGTATACTCCCTGCCTCCTCCTGTACACACAGCGCCGTTATACCCCCTGCCGCCTCCTGTACACACAGCGCTGTATAACCCCTGCCTCCTACTCTACACACAGCGCTGTATACCCCCTGCCTCCTACTCTACACACAGCGCTGTATACCCCCTGCCTCCTACTCTACACACAGCGCTGTATACCCCCGCCTCCTCCTGTACACACAGCGCTGTATACCCCCTGCCTCCTCCTGTACACACAGCGCTGTATAACCCCTGCCTCCTCCTGTACACACAGCGCTGTATAACCCCTGCCTCCTCCTGTACACACAGCGCTGTATAACCCCTGCCTCCTACTCTACACACAGCGCTGTATAACCCCTGCCTCCTACTCTACACACAGCGCTGTATACCCCCTGCCTCCTCCTGTACACACAGCGCTGTATAACCCCTGCCTCCTCCTGTACACACAGCGCTGTATACCCCCTGCCTCCTCCTGTACACACAACGCTGTATAACCCCTGCCTCCTCCTGTACACACAGCGCTGTATAACCCCTGCCTCCTCCTGTACACACAACGCTGTATACCCCCTGCCTCCTCCTGTACACACAGCGCTGTATAACCCCTGCCTCCTCCTGTACACACAGCGCTGTATAACCCCTGCCTCCTCCTGTACACACAGCGCTGTATACCCCTGCCTCCTCCTGTACACACAGCGCTGTATAACCCCTGCCTCCTCCTGTACACACAGCGCTGTATAACCCCTGCCTCCTCCTGTACACACAGCGCTGTATAACCCCTGCCTCCTACTCTACACACAGCGCTGTATAACCCCTGCCTCCTCCTGTACACACAGCGCTGTATAACCCCTGCCTCCTACTCTACACACAGCGCTGTATACCCCCTGCCTCCTGTACACACAGCGCTGTATAACCCCTGCCTCCTACTCTACACACAGCGCTGTATACCCCCTGCCTCCTCCTGTACACACAGAGCTGTATAACCCCTGCCTCCTCCTGTACACACAGCGCTGTATACCCCCTGCCTCCTACTCTACACACAGCGCTGTATACCCCCTGCCTCCTCCTGTACACACAGCGCTGTATAACCCCTGCCTCCTACTCTACACACAGCGCTGTATAACCCCTGCCTCCTCCTGTACACACAGCGCTGTATACCCCCTGCCTCCTCCTGTACACACAACGCTGTATAACCCCTGCCTCCTACTCTACACACAGCGCTGTATAACCCCTGCCTCCTACTCTACACACAGCGCTGTATACCCCCGCCTCCTCCTGTACACACAGCGCTGTATACCCCCTGCCTCCTCCTGTACACACAGCGCTGTATACCCCCTGCGTCCTCCTGTACACACAGCGCTGTATACTTCCTGCCTCCTGTACACACAGCGCTGTATACCCCCCGCCTCCTCCTGTACACACAGCGCTGTATACCCCCTGCCTCCTACTCTACACACAGCGCTGTATACCCCCGCCTCCTCCTGTACACACAGTGCTGTATACCCCCTGCCTCCTCCTGTACACACAGCGCTGTATAACCCCTGCCTCCTCCTGTACACACAGCGCTGTATACCCCCTGCCTCCTACTCTACACACAGCGCTGTATACCCCCTGCCTCCTCCTGTACACACAGCGCTGTATAACCCCTGCCTCCTACTCTACACACAGCGCTGTATACCCCCTGCCTCCTCCTGTACACACAGCGCTGTATAAGCCCTGCCTCCTCCTGTACACACAGCGCTGTATACCCCCTGCCTCCTCCTGTACACACAGCGCTGTATAACCCCTGCCTCCTACTCTACACACAGCGCTGTATAACCCCTGCCTCCTACTCTACACACAGCGCTGTATAACCCCTGCCTCCTCCTGTACACACAGCGCTGTATAACCCCCGCCTCCTCCTGTACACACAGCGCTGTATACCCCCTGCCTCCTCCTGTACACACAGCGCTGTATACCCCCTGCCTCCTCCTGTACACACAGCGCTGTATACCCCCTGCCGCCTCCTGTACACACAGCGCTGTATACCCCCGCCTCCTCCTGTACACACAACGCTGTATAACCCCTGCCTCCTACTCTACACACAGCGCTGTATAACCCCGCCTCCTCCTGTACACACAGCGCTGTATAACCCCCGCCTCCTCCTGTACACACAGCGCTGTATAACCCCTGCCGCCTCCTGTACACACAGCGCTGTATACCCCCGCCTCCTCCTGTACACACAACGCTGTATAACCCCTGCCTCCTACTCTACACACAGCGCTGTATAACCCCGCCTCCTCCTGTACACACAGCGCTGTATAACCCCTGCCTCCTCCTGTACACACAGCGCTGTATAACCCCTGCCTCCTCCTGTACACACAGCGCTGTATAACCCCTTCCTCCTCCTGTACACACAGCGCTGTATACCCCTGCCTCCTCCTGTACACACAGCGCTGTATACCCCCTGCCTCCTCCTGTACACACAACGCTGTATACCCCCTGCCTCCTACTCTACACACAGCGCTGTATAACCCCTGCCTCCTACTCTACACACAGCGCTGTATAACCCCTGCCTCCTCCTGTACACACAGCGCTGTATACCCCCTGCCTCCTGTACACACAGCGCTGTATACCCCCGCCTCCTCCTGTACACACAGCGCTGTATACCCCCTGCCTCCTCCTGTACACAGCGCTGTATACCCCCGCCTCCTCCTGTACACACAGCGCTGTATAACCCCTGCCTCCTCCTGTACACACAGCGCTGTATAACCCCTGCCTCCTCCTGTACACACAGCGCTGTATACCCCTTGCCTCCTCCTGTACACACAGCGCTGTATAACCCCTGCCTCCTCCTGTACACACAGCGCTGTATAACCCCTGCCTCCTCCTGTACACACAGCGCTGTATAACCCCTGCCTCCTCCTGTACACACAGCGCTGTATAACCCCTGCCTCCTGTACACACAGCGCTGTATAACCCCTGCCTCCTCCTGTACACACAGCGCTGTATACCCCCTGCCTCCTCCTGTACACACAGCGCTGGTATACCCCCTGCCTCCTCCTGTACACACAGCGCTGTATACCCCCTGCCTCCTGTACACACAGCGCTGTATACACCCCGCCTCCTCCTGTACACACAGCGCTGTATACCCCCTGCCTCCTACTCTACACACAGCGCTGTATACCCCCGCCTCCTCCTGTACACACAGCGCTGTATACCCCCTGCCTCCTACTCTCCACACAGCGCTGTATAAGCCCTGCCTCCTACTCTACACACAGCGCTGTATAACCCCTGCCTCCTGTACACACAGCGCTGTATAACACCTGCGTCATCCTGTACACACAGTGCTGTATACCCCCTGCCTCCTCCTGTACACACAGCGCCATTATACCCCTGCCTCCTCCTGTACACACAGCGCTGTATACCCCTGCCTCCTCCTGTACACACAGCGCTGTATAACCCCTGCCTCCTGTACACACAGCGCTGTATACCCCCTGCCTCCTACTCTACACACAGCGCTGTATAACCCCTGCCTCCTCCTGTACACACAGCGCTGTATACCCCCTGCCTCCTCCTGTACACACAGCGCTGTATAACCCCTGCCTCCTGTACACACAGCGCTGTATACCCCCTGCCTCCTCCTGTACACACAGCGCTGGTATACCCCCTGCCTCCTCCTGTACACACAGCGCTGTATACCCCCTGCCTCCTGTACACACAGCGCTGTATACCCCCCGCCTCCTCCTGTACACACAGCGCTGTATACCCCCTGCCTCCTCCTGTACACACAGCGCTGTATACCCCCTGCCTCCTCCTGTACACACAGCGCTGTATACCCCCTGCCTCCTCCTGTACACACAGCGCTGTATAACCCCTGCCTCCTGTACACACAGCGCTGTATACCCCCTGCCTCCTCCTGTACACACAGCGCTGGTATACCCCCTGCCTCCTCCTGTACACACAGCGCTGTATACCCCCTGCCTCCTGTACACACAGCGCTGTATACCCCCTGCCTCCTCCTGTACACACAGCGCTGTATACCCCCTGCCTCCTGTACACACAGCGCTGTATACCCCCTGCCTCCTCCTGTACACACAGCGCTGTATACCCCCTGCCTCCTGTACACACAGCGCTGTATACCCCCGCCTCCTCCTGTACACACAGCGCTGTATACCCCCTGCCTCCTACTCTACACACAGCGCTGTATACCCCCGCCTCCTCCTGTACACACAGCGCTGTATACCCCCTGCCTCCTACTCTCCACACAGCGCTGTATAAGCCCTGCCTCCTACTTTACACACAGCGCTGTATACCCCCGCCTCCTCCTGTACACACAGCGCTGTATAACCCCTGCCTCCTGTACACACAGCGCTGTATAACCCCTGCCTCCTCCTGTACACACAGTGCTGTATACCCCCTGCCTCCTCCTGTACACAGCGCCATTATACCCCTGCCTCCTCCTGTACACACAGTGCTGTATACCCCCTGCCTCCTACTCTACACACAGCGCTGTATACCCCCTGCCTCCTCCTGTACACACAGCGCTGTATACCCCCGCCTCCTCCTGTACACACAGCGCTGTATACCCCCTGCCTCCTCCTGTACACACAGCGCTGTATACCCCCTGCCTCCTACTCTACACACAGCGCTGTATACCCCCGCCTCCTCCTGTACACACAGCGCTGTATACCCCCGCCTCCTCCTGTACACACAGCGCTGTATACCCCCTGCCTCCTGTACACACAGCGCTGTATACCCCCTGCCTCCTGTACACACAGCGCTGTATACCCCCTGCCTCCTCCTGTACACACAGCGCTGTATACCCCCCGCCTCCTGTACACACAGCGCTGTATACCCCCTGCCTCCTCCTGTTTACACAGCACTGTATACCCCCCGCCTCCTGTACACACAGCGCTGTATACCCCACCGCCTCCTGTACACACAGCGCTGTATAACCCCTGCCTCCTCCTGTACACACAGCGCTGTATACCCCCTGCCTCCTCCTGTACACACAGCGCTGTATACCCCCTGCCTCCTCCTGTACACACAGCGCTGTATACCCCCCGCCTCCTGTACACACAGCGCTGTATACCCCCTGCCTCCTCCTGTTTACACAGCACTGTATACCCCCCGCCTCCTGTACACACAGCGCTGTACACCCCACCGCCTCCTGTACACACAGCGCTGTATACCCCCTGCCTCCTGTACACTCATTATACCCCCCGCTACCTCCTCTTACAGTGATTTTGTATGAAGCCTTCCCTCATGTTCCAGATGCTGATGGAGAATGTGCTGCTGGCGACGGCGCTGGGTGAGAGTCTGGAGAATAGGGTGCGGAACGCCGCGCTGTGTGAGATGGAAAACTGCCTGGTCTGGTGAGTGGTGGCAGCGGAGGACAGAGGATAATGTATCATGCACAGATCTCCTCTGCTGCAGCTGAACCATTTCTTTATGCCGGGGCAGGCAGATCATTGCTGGGGTCACCGGGGCAGGCAGATCATTGCTGGGGTCACCGGGGCAGGCAGATCATTGCTGGGGGCACCGGGGCAGGCAGATCATTGCTGGGGGCACCGGGGCAGGCAGATCATTGCTGGGGGCACCGGGGCAGGCAGATCATTGCTGGGGGCACCGGGGCAGGCAGATCATTGCTGGGGGCACCGGGGCAGGCAGATCATTGCTGGGGGCACCGGGGCAGGCAGATCATTGCTGGGGGCACCGGGGCAGGCAGATCATTGCTGGGGGCACCGGGGCAGGCAGATCATTGCTGGGGTCACCGGGGCAGGCAGATCATTGCTGGGGGCACCGGGGCAGGCAGATCATTGCTGGGGGCACCGGGGCAGGCAGATCATTGCTGGGGGCACCGGGGCAGGCAGATCATTGCTGGGGGCACAGGGGCAGGCAGATCATTGCTGGGGGCACCGGGGCAGGCAGATCATTGCTGGGGGCACCGGGGCAGGCAGACAGAACTGACTGCAGAGGGCCAGTGTACTGATGTTACACAGGGGTCTTCTCCGCGCCCACCACCGAGCTCAACAAACATAAACACATCTGTCCAAAAAACAAGACGTCATTTATGCTGGCGGTGAAAGCGAATTCATGTCCTGCTGATGTCAGAGAGCAGTGGGTGATGATTCCTGCCACCGGTGACCGTGCAGGTCCGTGCACGTTCTGGGCGGTCTCATCATTCGCAACTCCTGGGGGACGAGTCCGGAGAGGCTGCGGCCGCGGGGGACGAGTCCGGAGAGGCTGCGGCCGCGGGGGACGGGTCCGGAGAGGCTGCGGCCGCGGGGGACGGGTCCGGAGAGGCTGCGGCCGCGGGGGACGGGTCCGGAGAGGCTGCGGCCGCGGGGGACGGGTCCGAAGAGGCTGCGGCTGCGGGGGACTAGCCTGGGGGCCGCTGCGGCCGCTGGAGCACCAACAAATCATTGTAACACCGAGCTGTTCATGGTCAGGAATGAAGCCTAGAGGGTCCAGCTCCCTAACATTATGTCCTCCCCCTGCGCCCCTGCATCACACTGGTCCTTCTTCCAGAGGTGGGTTGGAAGTAGTAGCTACATAACAAATAATGTCTCTGTGCTGGAAAATCTACATTGGACAGGACATGAATGTGCTGTAGGAGGCCGCGCTCCGTGTGCTGTAGGAGGCCGCGCTCCGTGTGCTGTAGGAGGCCGCGCTCCGTGTGCTGTAGGAGGCCGCGCTCCGTGTGCTGTAGGAGGCCGCGCTCCGTGTGCTGTAGGAGGCCGCGCTCCGTGTGCTGTAGGAGGCCGCGCTCCGTGTGCTGTAGGAGGCCGCGCTCCGTGTGCTGTAGGAGGCCGCGCTCCGTGTGCTGTAGGAGGCCGCGCTCCGTGTGCCGTACGAGGATACTCAACGTATGGGAACCTCGTGTTGTAACCTGTGCTCCATTAGCAGAGGAGATGGCAGAAGGTTCCGGCGTTATACAGACAAGTCTGAGCCCTTTTATTCATTTAATCTTAGTAAATAATTATTGTCCCCCAGACTGTGGAGTAAAGTGTGCGGATACATTAGATCTTCTCTGCCTGTTATCTGACCTGGCGGTGTCCGGTGTCTACGCTGTGCGGATACATTAGATCTACCCTGCCTGTTATCTGACCTGGCGGTGTCCGGTGTCTACGCTGTGTGGATACATTAGATCTTCTCTGCCTGTTATCTGACCTGGCGGTGTCCGGTGTCTACGCTGTGTGGATACATTAGATCTACTCCGCCTGTTATCTGACCTGGCGGTGTCCGGTGTCTACGCTGTGTGGATACATTAGATCTACTCCGCCTGTTATCTGACCTGGCGGTGTCCGGTGTCTACGCTGTGTGGATACATTAGATCTACTCCGCCTGTTATCTGACCTGGCGGTGTCCGGTGTCTACGCTGTGCGGATACATTAGATCTACCCTGCCTGTTATCTGACCTGGCGGTGTCCGGTGTCTACGCTGTGTGGATACATTAGATCTACTCCGCCTGTTATCTGACCTGGCGGTGTCCGGTGTCTACGCTGTGTGGATACATTAGATCTACTCCGCCTGTTATCTGACCTGGCGGTGTCCGGTGTCTGCGCTGTGCGGATACATTAGATCTACTCCGCCTGTTATCTGACCTGGCGGTGTCCGGTGTCTGCGCTGTGCGGATACATTAGATCTTCTCTGCCTGTTATCTGACCTGGCGGTGTCCGGTGTCTATGCTAAGCGGATACATTAGATCTACCCTGCCTGTTATCTGACCTGGCGGTGTCCGGTGTCTACATTGTGCGGATACATTAGATCTACCCTGCCTGTTATCTGACCTGGCGGTGTCCGGTGTCTACGCTGAGCGGATACATTAGATCTACTTCTCCTGTTATCTGACCTGGCGGTGTCCGGTGTCTACGCTGTGCGGATACATTAGATCTTCTCCGCCTGTTATCTGACCTGGCGGTGTCCGGTGTCTACGCTGTGCGGATACATTAGATCTTCTCCGCCTGTTATCTGACCTGGCGGTGTCCGGTGTCTGCACTGTGCGGATACATTAGATCTACTCCTCCTGTTATCTGACCTGGCGGTGTCCGGTGTCTACGCTGAGCTGGCTGCCTGCCTTTCTCCACTGGTCACTGATTTGCTCCGATATCCTGGGTAGTCCATCCCCCGCGGTCCCTGCTCTCCTCGCCGTATGGCACAGATCGTGTCTCGCAGATGTTCTCTGCAGGAATAATTGTCACCAGCGGTGGCTTCTCAGACAGATGCAGAGACAATTCTCACCTGCAAGACCCACAAAGTAAACATCCAAGAAGGCGACATCCGGGTGATGACACCCAAGGGACCATTGTTGTGATCTACAAGCGCCAGTCTGGTGATCCCTTCAATGAGGATCAGATCATCAATATATCTGCCAGTGGATGAGACGCATGGACAGAATGTTTCTTCTTCCAGGACATCTCAAATTCAGACTGTAATGGATCTTTCGTGCTGAGGTCCGGCGCGGTGTGAGTGCGCAGTGTGCACAGACCTCGATGGCCTCCAGTAGCCGCAGTCGCCCTCACTGCTCTGACGTCTGCAGTGTCGGCACAAGTGACAACGTATCGTTGGTTTCCAGCCTTGATGAAGAACTCTTTGGCCTTTGACAGTTATATTTGTTGGAGTTACAGGAGCATTTTACACCCCTAAATAATGTTGGGACCACCGCCCGTGCTCACCACTGCTCCACTCACACAGGAGACTTTAGGACCCTCATTATTTTTGGTGGAGATGATTGTAGCCAGACCCCAGTGATCCTCCATTTAACATCTATAGTTGGGGATGCGTTATCTTGGGTGATTCATTAAATACATGGATTTGTTTCACTCAAGGTCCAAATATTATGTCTTCCATAGGCTGCGAGAGGCGCTGGTGAAATATGGCATCGAGCACATGAAGGATCGGACAAGTCCCACCTACTACACACACTACTTACTGGCCATCATCAATGGATGCTGTGCCCTAAGGTGACGCATCAGACAGAAGTGGTGACGGGGCTGATAAAGGATGGAAAGGTCACTGCCTCCTCCCTCTGCACTCCCCTCCATCCTGCACAAACTACACTACCCAGCCCACTCCTACCAAACTACACCCCCTCGCTCCAACCAAACTACACCCCCTCGCTCCAACCAAACTACACCCCCCTCGTTCCAACCAAACTACACCCGTCACTCCAACCAAACTACACCCCCCTCGTTCCAACCAAGCTACACCCGTCACTCCAACCAAACTACACCCCCCTCGCTCCAACCAAACTACACCCGTCACTCCAACCAAACTACACCCCCCTCGTTCCAACCAAGCTACAACCACCCGCTCCAACCAAGCTACACCCCCCCGCTCCAACCAAGCTACACCCCCCCGCTCCAACCAAGCTACACCCCCCCGCTCCAACCAAGCTACACCCCCCCGCTCCAATCAAGCTACACCCCCCCGCTCCAATCAAGCTACAGCCCCCCGCTCCAATCAAGCTACACCCCCCCGCTCCAACCAAGCTACACCCCCTTCCAACCAAACTACACCCCCCACCAACCAAACTACGCTCTAACCAAACTACATCCCCCTGCTCCTACCTTCTACACACACACTACTGGCTATCATCAATGGATGCTGCACCCAAAGGTGACACATCAGACAGAAGCGATGACTGGGCTGATAAAGGATGGAAAGGTCACTGCCTCCTCCCTCTGCACTCTCCTCCATCCTGCACAAACTACACACCTCCCGATCCAACCAAACCACATCCCCCTGCTCCAACCAAATTACGCTCCAACCAAACTACATCCCCCCCCTCCAACCAAACTGCAACCCCCAACCAAACTACACCCTCCTCTAACCAAACTACTCTCCAACCAAACTACACCCCCCTCTCCAACCAAACTACTATCCAACCAAACTACACCCCCTGCTCCAACCAAACTATACACCCCGCTCCAACCAAACTACTATCCAACGAAACTACACCCCCCTGCTCCAACCAAACTATACACCCTGCTCAAGCCAAACTAACACCCCCTCCACCCAAACTACACTCCAACCAAACTACACTACCCACTCCGCTCCTATCAAACTACACCCTCCCTGCTCCTACCTACTACACCGCCCTTCTCCTATCAAACTACACTCCAACCAAACTACACCCCCCTGCTCCAACCAAGCTTCAATCCAACCAAACTACACCCCCCCCCCCCCCGCTCCTTCCTACCACACACACTACTTATTGGCCATCAACAACAGATGCTGTGCCCTAAGGTGACGCATTAGAAGGAAGCGGTAACAGGGCTTATAAATGAGCTGGAAAGGTCACTGCATCTGATCTTTGCTCTCCCCTCCATCCTTCACAAACCACACACCCCCAAACTACACCCCTTCCCACTTCCTGCATCCCGCCCCTCTGCTCCATATTACCCTCCCTCTAATCTATCCTATATCCCACCCCCATTGCTCCTCCATTCATCAGTGAGGGTGTCAGACCCAGCAGGTTGATTTCAGTAGGTTTGTGTCCCAGTAATGGCTCCTGGGCAGATCCTCCAGTGTGAGGAACAATATATACACATACCAGGAGTGCTCAGAGGCCGTTGTTTGGACAGGTCTCTGTTACCCTTCATTGTGACAGTTTGTTATGGGCACTGCCATGTATGAGAGTCCGCTAACTCTTTGCTGTCTGCAGCGCTACAATATTACACCTTCAGACGGACGAGTCCGGGACTCCTGTGGGCAGAAGAGCAGCCCCATGCCTGAAGACATCACTGGACAAGACCCAGAAGAAAGCATGCCACCTGCTCCTGGACGAACTACAGACTGAGCTCCAGGTGATGTGTGCGGGGAATGGACGGACAGGCGGACGGCGGCACCTGATCTCTACACACAAACATGGTTCTGTCCGCGGCAGCTCCCATCCTCCATCACCCCACAATTGCTGAGTGCCCAGAAGGCTACCGGCGGCCTCACCACAGCCCCTTATCTTCATACATTATTATTATTATTATTATTTATTATTATAGCGCCATTTATTCCATGGCGCTTTACAAGTGAAAGAGGGTATACGTACAACAATCATTAACAGTACAAGACAGACTGGTATAGGAGGAGAGAGGACCCTGCCCGCGAGGGCTCACAGTCTACAGGGAATGGGTGATGGTACAATAGGTGAGGACAGAGCTGGTTGCGCAGTGGTCTACTGGGCTGAGGGCTATTGTAGGTTGTAGGCTTGTTGGAAGAGGTGGGTCTTGAGGTTCCTCTTGAAGCTTTCCACGGTAGTGGAGAGTCTGATGTGCTGAGGTAGAGCGTTCCAGAGTATGGGGGATGCACGGGAGAAATCTTGTACACGATTGTGGGAAGAGGAAATAAGAGAGGAGCAGAGAAGGAGATCTTGTGAGGATCTAAGGTTGCGTGCAGGTAGGTACTGGGAGACTAGTTCACAGATGTAGGGAGGAGACAGGTTGTGCATGGCTTTGTATGTCATGGTTAATGTTTTGAACTGGAGTCGTTGGGCGATGGGAAGCCAGTGAAGGGATTGGCAGAGTGGCGAGGCTGGGGAGTAGCGAGGGGAGAGGTGGATTAAGCGGGCTGCAGAGTTTAGGATAGATTGGAGGGGTGCAAGAGTGTTGGAAGGGAGGCCAGAGAGCAGGAGGTTGCAGTAGTCAAGGCGGGAGATGATGAGGGCATGCACTAATGTTTTTGAAGAATCTTGGTTAAGAAAAGCACGGATCCGGGAGATATTTTTGAGTTGTAATCGGCATGAGTTGAAGAGGGCTTGGATGTGTGGCTTGAAGGATAGAGCAGAGTCGAGGGTTACTCCAAGGCAACGAGCTTGTGAGACTGGGGTGAGTGAACAACCATCAAGTTTGATGGAAAGGCTTGTTGGAGGAGGTGAGTGAGGAGGAGGAAAGACAATAAACTCTGTTTTGTCCATGTTAAGTTTTAGGAATCGTGCAGAGAAGAAGGATGAAATAGCAGACAAACATTGTGGTATTTTGGTTAGTAGAGAGGTAATGTCAGGTCCAGAGAGGTAGATCTGTGTGTCATCGGCATAGAGATGATACTGGAAGCCGTGGGACTCTATGAGCTGTCCCAAGCCGAAGGTATAGATGGAGAACAGCAGGGGTCCAAGAACTGAGCCTTGAGGGACACCGACAGATAGGGGGCGAGCTGAGGAAGTGGTGTGAGAATGGGAGACGCTGAAAGTTCGGTCGGTTAGGTATGAGGAGATCCAAGATAGGGCCAAGTCTGTGATGCCCAGAGATGAGAGAATCTGTAGTAGGAGGGAATGGTCTACTGTGTCGAAGGCAGAGGACAGGTCCAGGAGGAGAAGGATAGAGTAGTGTCGCTTGGCTTTGGCGGTTAGTAGATCATTGGTGACTTTGGTTAGGGCAGTTTCGGTAGAATGATGTGATCGGAAGCCAGATTGAAGCTGGTCAAAGAGGGAGCAGGAGGAGAGGTATGAGGACAATTCAAGATGGACATGCTGATCCAGTAGTTTTGAGGCATAGGGGAGAAGGGATATGGGGCGATAGTTTGACACAGAGGATGGGTCAAGGGAGGGCTTTTTGAGGATGGGTGTAATAGAGGCATGTTTAAAGCATGAAGGGAATACACCACTTGCTAGTGATAGGTTGAAGAGATGGGTTAGGGCTGGGATGAGGACTGCGGTGATGTTGGGGATGAGGTGCGATGGGAGCGGGTCCAGTGCACAGGTGGTTAGATGTGATCTTGAGAGTAGAGTGGAGAGATTGTTTTCTGTCATGGTGGAGAAGCTGGATTTGGAGGAAGAGGGATGAGTAGCTATGATGAGGGGCTGTGGTGATTGTGGGCCAAAGCTTGCTCTGATGTTGTCAATCTTCCGCTTGAAGAAAGAGGCAAAGTCTTCAGCTGAGAGGAGAGGAGAGGGAGGTGGTGCCGGAGGACGGAGGAGAGAATTGAAAGTGTTGAATAGCTGTTTAGGGTTGTGAGAGAAAGAAGATATGAGGGATGAGAAGTAGGTTTGTTTTGCAGCAGTGAGTGTGGACTTGAAAGTGGTGAGGGACTCTTTATATGCAATGAAGTGCTCAGTGGAATGAGACCTCTTCCATCTGCGCTCAGCAATTCTGGAAGCCCGTCTAAGTTCTTTAGTCTGCCTTGTGTGCCAGGGTTGCCTGTTGATTGTGCGGGTTTTGGTGTGTGTGAGGGGGGCAGCTGATTCGAGAGCTGCAGAGATTGTAGTGTTGTATAAAGTTGCAGCGGCATCTGCATCATGTAGAAATGCAATGTCTGTGAGGGGGAGAAGGGACTGAGAAAGGGCGTGTAAATCAATGTGTTTGATATTTCTGCGAGGGTATGAAAATTTGTGGAGGGGGGGTTGCATACTTGGAGAAGAGAGGGAAGAGAATGTGAGTAGGTTGTGGTCAGACAGGGGGAGAGGTGAGTTAGAGAGGTTAGATAGGGAACAGAGGCGAGTGAAGATGAGGTCCAGCGTGTGGCCATCTTTATGAGTAGCTGCAGAAGACCATTGGGTGAGGCTGAAGGAGGAAGCGAGTGTTAGAAGTTTGGAGACAGATGAGTGGGAAGTGTCAATGGGGATATTGAAATCACCCATAATGATGGTGGGGATGTCGGTGGAAAGGAAGTGTAGTAGCCAGGTGGTGAAATGGTCAAAAAAGGCAGTGGCTGGCCCTGGAGGGCGGTAAATGACAGCCAGCTGAAGGTTGGAGGGGGCGTAGATGCGTACGGAGTGCACCTCAAAAGAGGGGAGCATGACAGAGGGTGGTAGAGGAATTGGTGTAAAGGAGCATTGGTCGGACAGGAGCAAACCAACTCCTCCACCATGCTTGTTACTGGGGCGGGGGGTGTGAGAGAGTTGGAGACCGCCATAAGAAAGTGCAGCAGGAGAGGCAGTGTCAGAGGGGGTGAGCCAGGTTTCTGTGATGGCGAGGAAGGAGAGTTTATTAGTGATGAAAAGATCATGAATGTAGGAAAGTTTGTTGCAGACAGAGCGAGCGTTCCATAGAGCTCCTGTTAGTGGGACTGGGGGAGCGGGGGCTGGGTGAATGGGTATGAGGTTTGCGAGGTTGCGGAAATTTGTGTTAGGTTGTTGAAGAGGGTTTGAAGTGACAATAGGGATGTGGTGAGGAGGACCAGGATTTGGAGCAATATCCCCAGCAGTGAGGCGAAGCAGTGAGAGTGTTAGTAAGTGGGAGCAGGAGAGGCCATGAGATGGACGTGTGTATCTGGAGACACTGGGTGAAATGTGGAGGAAAATATCTGAGGGGAAGGTAAGATGGGTGGGGAGGATGGAGGGAGAGATGGGTGGGGAGGATGGAGGGGAGATGGGTGGGGAGGATGGAGGGAGAGATGGGTGGGGAGGATGGAGGGAGAGATGAATAGTTCATTACTGGCTTTAGGGATCAGAGGGAGCAGTAAGAAGTGAAGTATTATAGGGGTGAGAGTGACTAGAAACACAAACATTATTTACATTGACTATGTCTGCTGTTACCTTCCGGTCACTTCCGGCCCAATTCTGGCCTAATTCAATGCATCATACTTATATGGTGCAGACTTGTATTGGTGCAGACGAAAAGTCTTGTGCAGACTTTTATTTGCCCCACTATATACACATACAAGTGCACTCAGCTGTGAAGGGGTGGGTTGCAAGACTAACCCCTTGATCACTCAATCAAAAAAAAAAAAAAAAGAAGATGCAGCTTAACATAGGCAAAATAAACAAAGGTCATAAAAGGGGGGTGCTAAACAGGGGGGGAAAGATCACAGTGAGATGCTGGAGGATGTCAGGAAGATATTGAAGCAAAGAAAGAACAGGTCAGATATAGTGCAAAAGGAGAGTACATGAATTGACATACCAGGTATTAGCACACACAGCAGAGCAAAGTGGAGTGAAGATCAGTTCATGGGAAAGTAGAGTGCATGAATTGACATTAGAACCTATAGGCCCAAAGTAAAGGGTATAAAACTGGCACAATGTGAGTACACAAGGGGCAAAATACTTCCCGGAATATCCCATAATATACGGTAAAGGGAAGGCCGAGAGCTTGTTGCCCGTCACATGAGCTACACAAATATTGCCCCCGATTAATAGTCTGTGGTATCATCACAAGTATACGATTACCCAATACAGAGCCTAATATCGGGGCAGGTCGTATAATATGAATCCCATAGAAGTGAAATAGCAACACATTACCTTCCTTAAAAGCAATCTTCTTTATGAAAAAGTCCTTAAAACAAGGAGCGTGCAGGAGAAGCCAAAGATGAGACGACCGCGGCCTCGTGATCAGTCAGGTAACATGTGTACGGCTCCCTCTTCTCTCTGTGACAGGAATACGGCTTCCTTTTATAACGTGTACGGCTTCCCTTTATCGCGTGTGCGGCTCCCTCCTCCCTCTGACGGGAGTACGGCTTCCTTTTATTGCGTGTACGGCTCCCTTCTCCTCTGTGACGGGAATACGGCTTCCTTTTATCACATATACGGGTCCCTCCTCTCTCTGTGACGGGAGTATGGCTCCTTTTATCGCGGTGCAACTAGTGCACGTCATATAATCTATTCACACAAATAAAAAGGTAATACCATCAGGGTAATGATGTATTAAATTAATAAAGACAATCAGTACTAAGATGTAAATGATACAAATTCAAGAATTGTAAGAAAACCGTCAAATCGTTTTTCATTTAACCCTTCTGGAGCCAATGCTTCTAATTTCATGATCCACCTAGATCCTCTTCTCAATAATCATTTCTCCACCGCTTTTTGGTAAGTTTCCTTTTTCTAGGCCTGTGAGTTAGAGCGATGACGTTCTGTTACGTGGTTTAATAATCTAGTAGCGCCTCGTAGATGCAAGACGCTTTGTAAAGCGGATACACCTATGTCTGATGGTTCTGCCAATGTAATAAAAGCCGCAGGGGCAAACAATACAATACACTGCGTATTTGGTTGGGGGGGGAATTAATTCTTTTACGGAAGGAAACAAATGCCCATTCTTATAGGGTCATAAATAAGCTGCGCACTACAAAAGGAGCAAGTCCCACATCTAAAGTCCCGGGAGGGGCCATTTTATTCAGCCAATGTTTTTCTTTTTTGTATTAAATCTATTGTGTATTACAATATCCCTGATCTCTTTTCCTCTCCTGTAAGAAAACAATGGTTTGTGTGATGCGACTTCATATAAATCCTTATCACTTTGTAATAAGTACCAGTTATTAGTAATGTCAGATTTTACTGCGCCGTCCATTTTCTTTGGATTTTTGTTTTTTATTTTATAAAAAAATATTTTGAGAAAAAATATCCACTTTTTTATTTGCTTCTTCCAGGAGGAGATCGGGGGAAGAAGGGGATCGGGGTATGGAGGGGGATCGGGGGACGAGGCACTACTAGATTAATACGTAACAGAACGTCATCGCTCCAATTCACAGGCCTAGAAAAAGGAAATTTACCGAAAAGCGGTGGAGAAATGATTATTGAGAAGAGGATCTAGGTGGATCATGAAATTAGAAGCATTGGCTCCGGAAGGGTTAAATGAAAGAAACGATTTGATGGTTTTCTTATAATTAATTCCTGAATTTGTATCATTTACATCCTAGTACTGATTGTCTTTAATATTTAGTACATAATTACCCTGGTGGTATTACCTTTTTATTTGTGTGAATAGATTATATGACGTGCACTAGTTGCACTGCGATAAAAGGAGCCATACTCCCGTCACAGAGAGAGGAGAGAGCCGTACATGCGATAAAAGGAAGCCGTACTCCTGTCACAGAGAGAGGAGGAAGCCATACTCCCGTCATAGAGAGAGGCGGGAGCCGTACACATGTTACCTGACTGATCACGAGGCCGCGGTCGTCTCATTCTCGGCTTCTCCTGCACTCGCCTTGATTTAAGGACTTTTGAATAAAGAAGAAGAATGCTGTTCAGGCAGGTGATGTGATGTGCCGCTATTCAACATATTTGGGATTCATTACGTCTACTGTTTGAAAGCTGAGCAGCACCGGACTCCTATCAAAGTGTCTGGAAAATCCACATATGCCGCACCAAACATTGCATGTGAGTAGTGCAGGTCTTTTCCCTTTTTGACTCAGGCTGTATAATATACAGATTATCACAAAAGTGAGTACACCTGTAAGTGAAAATGGACCAATATTGCCCTAGTTGTGATTTTTTTGTGTGGCCACCATTATTTTCCAGCATGGCCTTACCTTTCTTGGGACTGGAGGCCACTAGATCTTCACAGGAGCCGCTGGATCCTCTTCATCCTCCATGATGATATCCCGGAGCTAGTGGATGTTACAGACCTCGTGCTCCTTCACCTGTATGAGGAGGCCCTACAGATGCTGCATAGGGTTCAGGTCTGAAGACGCTCGGCCGGTTCAGCACCTTTACCCTCAGTTTCTGTAGCAAGGCAGTGGGGGTCTTGGAGGTATTTGGGGTTGTTACTACGTTTGAATATGAAGGGAAGAGATCCTGCTCTGCTTAAGTGTCACAGGACATGTGGGCATTCATGGTTCCCTCAATGAACTGTAGCCCCCCCACAGCCGACAGCGCTCACAGCCCCAAACCATGACACTCCTCCACCATGTAGGACACACTTGTCTTTGTTCTCCTCACCTGAAGCTGCCACACACACCTGACACCATCTGACCCAAATAAGATTATCTTGGTCTCATCAGAGCACAGGACGGTTAAAGTAATCCATGTCCTTAGTTTGCTTGTCTTCAGCAAACTGTTAGTAGAATTCTTGTGCATCATATGTACAGAAATGTGAGGGGTGTACTCACCTTGTACAGTATATCACAAAAGTCAGAGACCCCCTGAGAATGCAGTGCTATGAATGAGATGACTGGCTCTGCTGCATGACCTGTGACATACTGGCTTGGGGGGGGCAGGTGGGGAACCAGATTCCTCCTCACTACGTGACTTGCCCACCCACCACTGCTTCCTCAGGAGATATCATAGCTTAGTCACTTTGGAAAGTCGAGAATCGGGCAATGCACACACATTAGTGGTAAATATGGGATGTAAGCGGACAATAGCTCCCATCATCCACCGTCCATGGGCTTTAGCAAAACTCATTACTTGTCACAGCAAGTATCTAATGGTATGTGCACATGGTGAGAATTTAGATGCAGGAACTTCTACATCTCTCGGTAGGAAAAACGCAGCACCAGAAACACTAGTTAGATATAGACAGATATATAGACATACAGACATGACATACTGCACACACACCCATCCCGCCTAACATATAATATAAGTGCACCCTTTGCAGCTTGTTGGATAGCTTTTTATGATTAAATGAATGAAAAAAATGACATGGACTCCCCCTATTTTTGATAACCTGCCAAGGTGAAGCAGACAGTTGGGGGCTGGTATTATCAGACTGGGAAGGTCCATGATTATTTGGCCCTTTCCAGCTAAAAATAGTAGCCCGCAGCCTCCCAGAAGTGGCACATCACATTAAATGATACAATTCTGGCGTTTTAGCTGGTTCTTCCTGATTGCCCTGGTGCGGTGGCAATCTTGGTAATACTTTTGGGGTTGATGTCAGATGTGTAGTGACAGCTGGCATCAAGCCCAGGGGTTGGTAATAGAGAGGCGTTTATCAGACATCTACATTACTAACCTGGTAAGTGAAAAGAAAAAACAACGCAAATACTTTATTTAAAAAAAACTCTTCCACACTTTTCCTGGTACACCATTGTAATAAAAAACTCCATGCAGGTCTGCCATAGTCCAGGGATTCAGATCTAGCCCTCAAATTGAAACCTGAAAGACCCAATAAGAGAGCAATACAACCCAGACACTGTCCCTCATTCACCAAGTTATTAGGAAGCAAAGTTCCCAGCTCTGACATTGTCCATCAGTTCCTACAACGTTTCCTGATTACCTGCATCAAAGACTGGAACATCAGAACGAGGCCCTATAGACTTTGATCAGCAGGCAGTCCGGACTCATGCTGTGATCCGCGAAACCTGGGACACTGCTGAGTGGTGACATCCGACTGATGAGTGATGATGCTCCTGATCTTCCTGCTTATCAGTGTCCCGGGTCTTGAGGAGCGCAGTGTGGGTCGGGACCGGCTGCTGCTCAGTCTATGGAGCCTTGTTCTGATGTTCCATCGTCTTTGATGCAGGTAATCAGGGAACGTTGTAGGAACTGCTGGACTTCGTCAGAGCTGGGAGCTTTGCTTTCTAATAACTTGGTGAACGAGGGACAGGGTCTTGTTTGTCTTTCAGGTTTCCATTGGTGGATGAAGTCTGAATCCCTGGACTACGGCGGACCTGCATGGATTTTTTTTTTTTTTTTTTGTATATATAAAAAAAAAAAACGGAGAGTTTGGGGGAGTGTTTTTTCAAATAAAGTGTTTTTGTGCTTGTTTTTTTTCCTCTCTTCATATTGACATTACCCCGATTGCCCCTGCACCAGGGTAATCAGGAAGTGCCGGGTAAAGCGCCAGAATTGTATGATCTAATGTGCTGCGCCACTTCTGGGGTGACTGTGGGATGATATTTTTAGGCTGGAAGGGCCCAATAACCATGACCCTTCCCAGCCTGATAATCCCAGCCCCCAGCTGTCTACTTTGCCTGCACTGGTAACCTACAATTTGGCCACCAACCATAACAAGCCAGTTCAATAAGCCAGTATAACCAGGTAGTAACACAGTGGCAGAATTTAAACCTAAAATACTACCCAGAAAAAAACAAGCAAATGCATTGAAGTATATAAATTTTATTGTATTTAAAAAATATTGTTGTTTTAAAAATATCTTTAAAAGGTAGTACAGCAGAAAAAAGTGTGAAAAAAGTGTGGTGTCTACTCTTGGCACTTTTTTGGCACTAGGTTTAAATTTTGCCTGCACTGGTTATCACAACTAGAGGGGACCCCCCATTGCCATTTATATGCACTTATGTAATCATAAGAAGCTGTCCAATAAGCTCCACGGGCTGCAAAGTTATAATATCTGTCTATTTCTATCTATTATCTATCTTTAGAGATCTGACAGAAATAAACTCCTGCAATGATTAATGTAAAAAAAACTTTATTAGAAGAACAATTCAAAAGCAGAAACATATTACAACCATTTCAGAAGAGAAAATAGCGGAATGTGAAGGATGTAAAAAACGGACCCAGGGCACAAAATAAAACACAGTTGTCTGAAGAAAAGCAGCACATTGGTTGTATGAATACCATAAATAATGAGTGGTAGAGCGATGCACAGGGTCACTAGGTAAGCAGGTGTCTATAAAGACCAAAGCAAGTGAACTGGGTGTGAGTAATGACTCCTCGGTGGGAAAGTATGGGAGTCTCCCAAAGGGAGGACTAAGCCGCTGCAAACAAATGAGCAGTCCGAGGACAAAATCAAATAATCATCATCACACAACCATTATAATAGGTTACTACACCTGTAACCTGGGCAGGAGGATAGTTACCGCATGAATGTGCCCCAGGGACGGCTATGGGGCATTGGACTCTCCTATGCTAATATGGTTTTATTCTCTTTCTCAATCATTATACCTGTGTTTTTATAGTGTGTTTCTTTACTGCCTTCATTGAAGTCAATGGGTGAAAAAACGCTGAAAGAATTATCTGGCTGCAGATTATTTTCTGCACCAAATCTGCACAAATAAGGAACGTGCGCGACACGTCAGGATTCTCATTCACTTTTCTGGCATCCAGATTCCCTTCAGCTTTTGTGACACATTTGCACTCAAAAACACATCATAAAACGCGATAAAAATGCAACATGTGCACACGGCCATAGGCCAGGGCAGATCTGCAGCCTAGATCCGGACCAGGGATTTCTTCCGAAGCCCCAAATAAACTGCATTACTCAGACGTGCTCGATGCAGCCGCTGCATCCAAAACATGACACTAGAAATGTCCACTGTGCACCGTGGGAAAGATCAAACGCAGCCACATCTACCTAATCAAAGTCAATGGCTCCATCAGTGACCAATCAGAATATTGTTTTTCAGGCATTCAGATGCAATCCACCAAATAAGTTAGAAATGTGGCATTAAGCTGTAAAAGCATAGGGACCCCTAAGAGTAGTTTGGTGGGAGACCCCCAAGGTGGTGCAGTGGGGTACCTCCCATATTGGTGTCTTGGGGAGACTCATGATGGTGGTACGATGGCGGACCCCCAATAGTGGTGCGTTGGGGAGACTCCTGATGGTGGTGCGTTGGGAAGACTCCTGATAGTGGTGTAATGGGGGTCCGCTAAGGGTGGTGCAATGGGGAGAGCACCAATTATAGTGTGATGGGGATATTTCTGATGGTTGCGTGTTGGGGAGATTCTCGGTGGTGTGATGGGGGACTCCCAATGGTGGTGCATTGGACTCTCGATGGTAGTGCTGTGGGGGGACCCCTGATGATGCAATGGGTGGACAGTTGAGTGAATATGGTATGAAAGTGAAAATGTCTGGCTACATGATGGACAGTTGAATTTGTGGATCAGTTAATTACTGAAGGGTGACGACCTCATGTCTTTCTGCAGCCTTTATTTAAGGACATCCCTTCTCGACCATGGCTATCAGGCTCCAATAATGTGCGCTTCATTTGTGAAAAGATGGAGGACTTCAGCCAATACCTGTGCAAGGCCAGAGCTCCAGTGTGCCAGGTGAGCGGACCACCTCTTTGTTCATGGATTCCACATGAAGCTGCCTGCCGTCCATAAATCCAGAGTCAGTAGGGAGCGGACAGACGTTCAGGACAGAGAAAGCATCACTAGATTAAAAATCCGGGTTTAGTAAGAGCGAGGGCATCGCTAAGCTCCGTCCGTAGATCCGGGTCTAGTAAGAGCGAGGGCATCGCTGAGCTCCGTCCGTAGATCCGGGTCTAGTAAGAGCGAGGGCATCGCTGAGCTCCGTCCGTAGATCCGGGTCTAGTAAGAGCGAGGGCATCGCTGAGCTCCGTCCGTAGATCCGGGTCTAGTAAGAGCGGGGGCGTCGCTGGGCTCCGTCTGTAGATCCGGGTTTAGTAAGAGCGGGGGCGTCGCTGAGCTCCGTCTGTAGATCTGGGTTTAGTAAGAACGGGGGCGTCGCTGAGCTCCGTCTGTAGATCTGGGTTTAGTAAGAGCGGGGGCGTCGCTGAGCTCCGTCTGTAGATCTGGGTTTCGTAAGAGCGAGGGCATCGCTGAGCTTCGTCTGTAGATCCGGGTTTAGTAAGAGCGGGGGCGTCGCTGGGCTCCGTCTGTAGATCCGGGTTTAGTAAGAGCGGGGGCGTCGCTGAGCTCCGTCTGTAGATCTGGGTTTAGTAAGAACGGGGGCGTCGCTGAGCTCCGTCTGTAGATCTGGGTTTAGTAAGAGCGGGGGCGTCGCTGAGCTCCGTCTGTAGATCTGGGTTTCGTAAGAGCGAGGGCATCGCTGAGCTTCGTCTGTAGATCCGGGTTTAGTAAGAGCGGGGGCGTCGCTGGGCTCCGTCTGTAGATCCGGGTTTAGTAAGAGCGGGGGCGTCGCTGAGCTTCGTCTGTAGATCCGGGTTTAGTAAGAGCGGGGGCGTCGCTGGGCTCCGTCTGTAGATCCGGGTTTAGTAAGAGCGGGGGCGTCGCTGGGCTCCGTCTGTAGATGTAGGTTTAGTAAGAGCGGGGGCGTCGCTGGGCTCCGTCTGTAGATCTAGGTTTAGTAAAGGCCCCGTCACACTAAGCAACATCGCTAGCAACATCGCTGCTAACGAACAACTTTTGTGACGTTGCTAGCGATGTTGCTGTGTGTGACATCCAGCAACAACCTGGCCCCTGCTGTGAGGTCGTTGGTTGTTGCTGAATGTCCTGGGCCATTTTTTTAGTTGTTGCTGTCCCGCTGTGAAGCACAGATCGCTGTGTGTGACAGCGAGACAGCAACAACTAAATGTGCAGTGAGCAGGAGCCGGCTTCTGCGGAGGCTAGTAACCAATGTAAACATCGGGTAACCAAGAAGCCCTGTCCTTGGTTACCCGATATTTACCTTCGATACCAGCCTCCGCCGCTCTCACTGCCAGTACCGGCTCCTGCTCTGTGCACATGTAGCTAGCTGCAGGACACATCGGGTTAATTAACCTGATGTGTGCTGTAGCTAGGAGAGCAAGGAGCCAGCGCTAAGCATTGTGCGCTGCTCCCTGCTCTGTGCACATTTAGCTGCAGCACACATCGGGTAATTAACCCGATGTGTGCTGTAACTAGGAGAGCAGGGAGCCAGCGCTCAGTGTGCGCTGCTCCCTGCTCTCTGCACGTGTAGCTCCGTGCGCTGGTAACCAAGGTAAATATCGGGTTGGTTACCCGATATTTACCTTAGTTACCAAGCGCAGCATCTTCCACGCGGCGCTGGGGGCTGGTCACTGGTTGCTGGTGAGCTCACCAGCAACTCGTGTAGCGATGCTCCAGCGATCCCTGCCAGGTCAGGTTGCTGGTGGGATCGCTGGAGCGTCGCAGTGTGACATCTCACCAGCAACCTCCTAGCAACTTACCAGCGATCCCTATCGTTGTTGGGATCGCTGGTAAGTTGCTTAGTGTGACGGTACCTTAAGAGTGAGGGCGTCGCTGAGCTCCGTCTGTAGATCCAGGTTTAGTAAGAGCGGGGGCGTCGCTGGGCTCCGTCTATAGATCTGGGTTTAGTAAGAGTGAGGGCGTCACTGAGCTCCGTCTGTAGATCTGGGTTTAGTAAGAGCGGGGGCGTCACTGGGCTCCATCTGTAGATCCGGGTTTAGTAAGAGCGGGGGCGTCTCTGAGCTCCGTCTGTAGATCTAGGTTTAGTAAGAGCGGGGGCGTCGCTGGGCTCCATCTGTAGATCCGGGTTTAGTAAGAGCGGGGGCGTCGCTGGGCTCCGTCTGTAGATCTAGGTTTAGTAAGAGCGGGGGCGTCGCTGGGCTCCGTCTGTAGATCTAGGTTTAGTAAGAGCAGGGGGTGTCGCTGGGCTCCGTCTGTAGATCTGGGTTTAGTAAGAGCGGGGGCGTCACTGAGCTCCGTCTGTAGATCCGGGTTTAGTAAGAGCGGGGGCGTCGCTGGGCTCCGTCTGTAGATCTAGGTTTAGTAAGAGCGGGGGCGTCGCTGAGCTCCGTCTGTAGATCCGGGTTTAGTAAGAGCGGGGGCGTAGCTGGTCTCCGACTGTAGATACGGGTTTAGTAAGAGTGAGAGCGTCGCTGGGCTCCGTCTGTAGATCTGGGTTTAGTAAGAGCGGGGGCGTCGCTGGGCTCCGTCTGTAGATCTAGGTTTAGTAAGAGCAGGGGGCGTCGCTGAGCTCCGTCTGTAGATCTAGGTTTAGTAAGAGCAGGGGGCGTCGCTGGGCTCCGTCTGTAGATCTAGGTTTAGTAAGAGCGGGGGCGTCGCTGGGCTCCGTCTGTAGATCCGGGTTTAGTAAGAGCGGGGGCGTCGCTGGGCTCCGTCTGTAGATCTAGGTTTAGTAAGAGCGGGGGCGTCGCTGGGCTCCGTCTGTAGATCTAGGTTTAGTAAGAGCAGGGGGCGTCGCTGAGCTCCGTCTGTAGATCTAGGTTTAGTAAGAGCAGGGGGCGTCGCTGGGCTCCGTCTGTAGATCTAGGTTTAGTAAGAGCGGGGGCGTCGCTGGGCTCCGTCTGTAGATCCGGGTTTAGTAAGAGCGGGGGCGTCGCTGGGCTCCGTCTGTAGATCTAGGTTTAGTAAGAGCGGGGGCGTCGCTGGGCTCCGTCTGTAGATCTAGGTTTAGTAAGAGCGGGGGCGTCGCTGGGCTCCGTCTGTAGATCTGGGTTTAGTAAGAGCGGGGGCGTCGCTGGGCTCCGTCTGTAGATCTAGGTTTAGTAAGAGCAGGGGGTGTCGCTGGGCTCCGTCTGTAGATCTGGGTTTAGTAAGAGCGGGGGCGTCACTGAGCTCCGTCTGTAGATCCGGGTTTAGTAAGAGCGGGGGCGTCGCTGAGCTCCGTCTGTAGATCCGGGTTTAGTAAGAGCGGGGGCGTAGCTGGGCTCCGACTGTAGATCCGGGTTTAGTAAGAGTGAGAGCGTCGCTGGGCTCCGTCTGTAGATCTGGGTTTAGTAAGAGCGGGGGCGTCGCTGAGCTCCGTCTGTAGATCTGGGTTTAGTAAGAGCGGGGGCGTCGCTGAGCTCCGTCTGTAGATCCGGGTTTAGTAAGAGCGGGGGCGTCGCTGGGCTCCGTCTGTAGATCCGGGTTTAGTAAGAGCGGGGGCGTCGCTGGGCTCCGTCTGTAGATCTGGGTTTAGTAAGAGCGGGGGCGTAGCTGGGCTCCGACTGTAGATCTGGGTTTAGTAAGAGCGGGGGCGTCGCTGAGCTCCGTCTGTAGATCTGGGTTTAGTAAGAGCGGGGGCGTCGCTGAGCTCCGTCTGTAGATCCGGGTTTAGTAAGAGCGGGGGCGTAGCTGGGCTCCGACTGTAGATCTGGGTTTAGTAAGAGCGGGGGCGTCGCTGAGCTCCGTCTGTAGATCTGGGTTTAGTAAGAGCGGGGGCGTCGCTGAGCTCCGTCTGTAGATCCGGGTTTAGTAAGAGCGGGGGCGTCGCTGGGCTCCGTCTGTAGATCCGGGTTTAGTAAGAGCGGGGGCGTCGCTGGGCTCCGTCTGTAGATCTGGGTTTAGTAAGAGCGGGGGCGTAGCTGGGCTCCGACTGTAGATCTGGGTTTAGTAAGAGCGGGGGCGTCGCTGAGCTCCGTCTGTAGATCTGGGTTTAGTAAGAGCGGGGGCGTCGCTGAGCTCCGTCTGTAGAACCGGGTTTAGTAAGAGCGGGGGCGTCGCTGGGCTCCGTCTGTAGATCCGGGTTTAGTAAGAGCGGGGGCGTCGCTGGGCTCCGTCTGTAGATCCGGGTTTAGTAAGAGCGGGGGCGTCGCTGGGCTCCGTCTGTAGATCTAGGTTTAGTAAGAGCGGGGGCGTCGCTGGGCTCCGTCTGTAGATCTAGGTTTAGTAAGAGCAGGGGGTGTCGCTGAGCTCCGTCTGTAGATCCGGGTTTAGTAAGAGCGGGGGCGTCGCTGAGCTCCGTCTGTAGATCCGGGTTTAGTAAGAGCGGGGGCGTAGCTGGGCTCCGACTGTAGATCCGGGTTTAGTAAGAGTGAGAGCGTCGCTGGGCTCCGTCTGTAGATCTGGGTTTAGTAAGAGCGGGGGCGTCGCTGAGCTCCGTCTGTAGATCTGGGTTTAGTAAGAGCGGGGGCGTCGCTGAGCTCCGTCTGTAGATCCGGGTTTAGTAAGAGCGGGGGCGTCGCTGGGCTCCGTCTGTAGATCCGGGTTTAGTAAGAGCAGGGGGTGTCGCTGAGCTCCATCCGTAGACCAGAAGTCGGGGAGCTGCTCTTTCAGAGGTGCTGACTGCAGCAGAGTCCCCCCCAGCAGAGTCCCCCGGGATCTGGTCCTATTTTCACCTCTGACACGTCCTGTCTGTAGTTCCTGCTGACTCAGGCAGAGCGGATGGTGACCATCGAGTACGTTCGGTCCCTCATGCACAGCAAGTTTGTGTGCAGAAGTCCTGGGGAGAGGCAGCAGTTTGCACATAGGATGGCCCTTGACGCAGAGGAACTGAGCACAACACTGCGCAGCATGGTAAGAAGAGAAACCGCAATGTGCAGATGGAGGGGAATGTAGTGAAGCAATAAAATGTGCAGGAAAGGGTCCATGCTGGATGCATACCGCCCCTGGGAGAGCAAGAAGTGCATTATAATATGCAGGAAGAGCAGGATGTAGTGTATTCTCCTGCACAGGGGGAGAGGGATGTAGTATATCCTCCTATGCAGGGGGAGAGGGATGTAGTATATCCTCCTATGCAGGGGGAGCGGGATGTAGTGTATCCTCCTGTGCAGGGGGAGCGGGATGTAGTGTATCCTCCTGTGCAGGGTGAGAGGTAGTGGGATGTAGTGTATTCTCCAGTTCAGGGGGAGCGGGATGTAGTGTATCATCCTATGCAGAGGGAGTGGAATGTAATGTATTCTCCTGTGCAGGGTAAGAGGTAGTGGGATGTAGTGTATTCTCCTATGTAGGGGGAGCGGGATGTAGTGTCTTCTCCTGCTCAGGGGGAGCGGGATGTAGAGTATCCTCCTATGCAGGGGGAGCGGGATGTAGAGTATCCTCAAATGCAGGGGGAGAGGTAGCGGGATGTAGTGTATCCACCTGTGCAGGGTGAGAGGGATGTAGTGTAGTGTCCTGGGTGAGTGAATGGGATGCAATGTATCCTGCGCAGGGGAGAGGGATGTAGTGCAGCATCCTGAGTGGGTGAGATCGGAGGTCTGTGTCTTGGTGCTAATGCTTTTTTCTGACCTTCTTTCAGGGTACGGAGGCGTCCACACTCTGTGTCCCCCTGATTCACTCCCTCCAGGAGCTCTTTGCCCTCCGGGACCCCTTGTTGCTCAGCCTGGAGGTATCTGGAGTGATGGCGGCATTCCCAGATATCAGGTGAGTGTGGTCCTGCAGCTGGAGGTTAACCCTTGATAATGACTGCCTTCTGTCGGGGGTTGGGGTAAGCAGTAATGGAGTCTCCTTTTTCCGCAGTGAAGATCATGTGTTGGCGCTGTTGGAGCTGCGGGGAGATGTGACCCGGGATCTTCGTCACACGGTTGTCACCACCATGCATCGGCAGCCTGTGACTCTTCCAGAAGACTACCGGCCCATTTTCATAAGTATTCCTGTTCCTGTGCGAGCGCCTCCATTCTGCCTCCATCCGAGCTCCTGTGCCTGAGGTGCGAAGAGGAAAGAAGCTACCTTATTGGGGTTGCTCTCTGGACGCTTGTGTCCCGCGCCCAGGATTATCAGCCTTGCCATAGATTGGTATTGGCCGTAGCTGTAGGTGGGACTGGCTGAGAGAGACGCCATGGTGGCAGCCATGGGGGAGTGATCAGACACCAGCCGTACCCCGAGTACTACCACAGCAGTACCCTGAATCGGAGCTCTGGAGATGGCGCTTTGGCTCGGCTGTTGGCCATGGCCATATTGCACCAATCCGACATTGATGGGTGCGACCTCCCATGGATGGACCTAGTCAGAGGTTTTTTCTCTGCTAAGCAAATGTGTCTGAGATATTGAGGGCATAAATCTCCTGGGGGTAGGTAGGGGGGTACTGCCACTGGCCACTCTCGCGTCTATCCAGTGCAAGCTGCCATGTTCTGCCCCATCCAGACAGTCCATAGCTTGTTCCTCACACTGGGATTTCGGGCAGCCTCCTGCTCATTCAGGGTAGATATGGAAGGAAAAAGGGTTTGGGACTCAGCACCAATGCAGTAATAAAAAACTTGGAACTTTATTAGAAAATCTAAAATGAAGGTACACAGGTCATCCAAAAAAATTGCCATGCGATTTGCCTAGCGGCTTTACGCGTTTTGGACAAACAGGGGAAATTAAAAGCAGTCATAAGCCTTATGACTAAGGACTGCTTTTAATTTCCCCTGTTTGTCCGAAACGCTTAAAGCCGCTAGGCAAATCGCATGGCAATTTTTTTAGATGACCTGTGTACCTTCGTTTTAGATTTTCTAATAAAGTTCCAAGTTTTTTATTACTGCATTGGTGCTGAGTCCCAAACCCTTTTTTTCTTCCATATCTACTCTGAATCACGGACCGGCCTGTCTGGGGGACTGCGGGCATCCATCCCTGCCTTGGAGACTTCATATGGGTGAGCTGAAACCTTCATTATTCTCCTGCTCATTCAGCCTCTAATAAATGAGATTATAATGAAATGAAACCTTCATTAGTGGATCCTTACCTGTCCTGCAGTTTTATAACCATTACTCATAATGTGAAGATCTCTGCTTTCTGTTATCCCTAGAACGCATACCTGGGGCCTTGCAGGCCTGCTAGGTTACTTGTTTTCTATGGTTGATTTCTATGGTTGCGCGTTCTAGGGATATTGACTGGAAACTGACTTCAGGGAGAAGTGATTACGAAAGGGCACCTCAACTGCCCTGAAATAAACTGGGGCAGAAACCTTGAGGTCCAGCAGAGGAAACTTTGGAAGTCTATCACCTTCCACAGCCAATGTAAGACCCAACACGAAGGTGCACTGAGAAACGATCACCTTCCACAGCCAATGTAGCACCCAAGAAGCAGCTCTGAGAAACGCTTACTTTCCACAACCAATGTAGGGCCCAACAAGAAGGGGCATTGAGAAACGCTTACCTTCCACAGCCGGTGCAGGACCCAACAACAGGGGGTGCTGAGAGATGATCACCTTCCACAGCCAATGTAAGACCCAACAAGAGGGGGCACTGAGAAACGATCACCTTCCACAGCCAATGTAGCACCCAAGAAGCAGCTCTGAGAAACGCTTACTTTCCACAACCAATGTAGGACCCAACAAGAAGGGGCATTGAGAAACGCTTACCTTCCACAGCCGGTGCAGGACCCAACAACAGGGGGTGCTGAGAGATGATCACCTTCCACAGCCAATCTAAGACCCAACAAGAGGGGGCACTGAGAGATGATCACCCTACACAGCTGCTGCAGGAGTTTACTCTGAAAACAGAAGCTGTGGGGGAACTCTAAAAATGGGCGCTGCGGGCGAACTCGTAAAATTTTTCATCTGTAGGGGAACTCCTATTATGTTTCAGATGTCTTGATTCTTAAAATTTCTCTCGTACTGTTTACTGTATATATCCAGGGGTGACTTCCTCTGATCTTGTTCGGACTCACCTGGTAATGTGGACTCAATAAGCCACAAGTAAGGGTGAACACACGGACCAGGTGATGGTGATGGCACAGCAAGCTGGACCTTTAGTTTGTGATGTTGAACAGTGATGAGCAGTATACACCAGAAAACAGAGCCAGGGGTGGAGAAATACACTGGAAAATGTATGAACAGTCCAGAATAGCAAGCGTTTGAGATATTATTATAGTGCCATTTATTCCATGGCGCTTTACATGTGAAAGGGGTGTACATAATAGGGACAAGTACAATAATCATAAACAATACAAGGCACAGACTACCTACCTACCTGCCCGTGAGGGCTCACAGTCTACAAGGGATGGGTAAGGATACAGTAGGTGAGGGTGGAGATGGTCATGCGGTGACGGCAGATTGTAGGCTTGGCGGAAGAGGTGTGTCTTCAGGTTCCATTTAAAGCTTTTCAAGGTTGGTGAGAATCTGATATGTTGTGGCAGAGCATTCCAGAGTATGGGGGAGATGCGGGAGAAATCTTGGATGCGATTGTGGGAGGAGGAGATACAATAGGAGTAAAGGAGATCTTGTGAGGATCTGAGGTTGCGTGCAGGTAGGTATCGGGAGACTAGGTCACAGATGTAAGGAGGAGACAGGTTGTGGATGGCTTTGTAGGTCATGGTTACGGTTTTGAACTGGAGTCATTAGGCAATGGGAAGCCAGTGAAGGGATTGGCAGAGAGGAGGGGTCGAGGAGTAGAAGTGGGGAACAGGTGAAATAGTCGCGCAGCATAGTTTAGAATAGATTGTAAGGGTGTAAGACTGTTAGAAGGAAGGCCAGAGAGCTGGCGGTTGCAATAGTCTAGGCAGGAGATAATAAGGGCATGTATTAGGGTTTTTGCAGCTTCTTGGGAAAGGAATGTACGGATCCGGGAAATATTTTTGAGTTGGAGGTGGCAGGAGGTGAAGAGGGCTTGGATATGTGGCTTGAAGGAGAGCAGAGTCTAGAGTTATTCCCAGGCAGCAAGCACGTGGCACTGGGGAGCGTGAGCAGCCACTTACTTTGATGGATAGGTCAGGTGGAGAGTTGAGTGAGGAGGAGAGATAATGAATTCTGTTTTGTCCATGTTCAGTTTTAGAAATCGAGCAGAGAAAAAGGATGAAATAGCAGACAGACATTGTGGGATTCTGGTTAGTAGTGTTGAGGAGAGCCATAAGATGAAATACTTGATTAACCTCTGGACATAGAGCACTGTCAGAAGTGTGTTCAATTAAATCAATTCTCTATACATAAGCCAGTCTCTCTTAAGAGGAAGCCAAGATGGCCCCGATGACATCACAGACCCTACCATCAGCATGGATTTACCAGATGACTTCCCTCCCATCACCATGGTTTCATCCACTGAAGTCAGACCTGCCCATCAACAGCAACACAGATCTCCCCATTGGCTAGACCATGAACTGTCCCACTAAATGGGCATATCTGAACTTGTGTATGCCCCTAGCCTATATCAAGAGGATGCATGCTTCTTCTCTCTCTCTCTTTGGCTGCCATTTTTACTGTGACCAAGAAGAGATTTCATATCCGACTGTGTCTGGTGTGAATTCTTTTACGCATGCACTTGGTCTATACCAATTAGGCCAGGCAGTAGGCAACTAGTGATCTCTGGTTAAGAGTTCACCCTAACAGTAGGGAGATGTCAGGTCCAGAGAGGTAGATCTACGTATCATCAGTATAGAAGTGATACTGAAAGCCGTGGTCCTCTATCACCTGTCCCAGGCCGAAGGTGTAGATGGAGAAAAGCAGGGGTCCCAGAACGGAACCTTGGGGGACACCAACAGATAGGGGGCGAGATGTGGAAGTGGTGTTAGAGTGAGAGACCGTGAGAGTTTGGTCGGTTAGGTATGAGGAGATCCAAGATAGCGCCAAATCTGCGATGCCCAGGAATGAGAATCTGTAGTAGAAGGGAATGGTCTACTGTGTCAAAGGCAGAGGACAGGTCCAGGAGGAGGATGACAGAGTAGTGTCGCTTGGCTTTGGCGGTTAGTAGGTCATTGGTGACTTTAATTAGGGCAGACAGATTGTAGCCGGTCAAAAATGGAGCAGGAGGAGAGGTGGGAGGGCAGTTCAAGATGGACATGCTGTTCCAGTAGTTTTGGGAAAGTGATATGGGGAGTTTGACACACAGGAAGGGGGAAGTGAGGGCTTTTTGAGAATCGGTATGATGGAGGCATGTTAAAGCATGAAGGGAAGATACCAGTTGTTAGTGATAGGTTGAAGAGATGGGTTAGGGCTGGGATGAGGACTGTGGTGAGATTGGGGATGAGGTGGGATGGGAGCGGGTCGAGTGCACAGGTGGTGAGATGTGATCTTGAGAATAGAGTGGAAAGATGGGGGTCATGGGGGAGAAGCTGGATTTGGAGGAAGAGGGCTGAGTAGCTATGATGAGGGGCCGTGGTGATTGCGGGCCAAAGCCTGGTCTGATGTTCTCAATCTGCTTCAAGAAAGCGGCAAAGTCTTCAGCTGAGATGAGAAGAGAGGGAGGTGGTGCTGGTGGACGGAGGAGAGGAGAGGGAGATGGTGCCGGGGGACGGAGGAGAAGAGAGGGAGGTGGTGCTGGGGGACGGAGGAGAAGAGAGGGAGGTGGTGCTGGGGGACGGAGGAGAGGAGAGGGAGGTGGTGCTGGGGGACGGAGGAGAGGAGAGGGAGGTGGTGCCGGGGGACGGAGGAGATAATTGAAAGTGTTGAATAGCTGTTTTGGATTGTGAGATAGAGAGGATATGAGAAGTAGGTTTGTTTTGCAGCAGTGAGTGCAGACTTAAAAGGTGGAGTCATCGAAGTACCAAGAGGTACGAAACAGTCATATGGAGACCTGCACCCGGTTCTCTGCCCGCTTTTTTAATGCACACATGGAATTAAAATAAAGCACTTTTGGGAAACTCACTGGATGTGCCGTGGACTTTCTACTCCTATAGATGCTTGTAAACTTTATCTGAATTCTTTCCACATGCACCGGAGACCCACATAACGGAAGGAACCGACCAGCTCACTCCTCCCTGGCACCGCAAAGAGCTCAGCAAGGTAGTGCAGAACCGCATTCTTGTTTAGCAGACCTGAAAGTGTTCAGGGACTGTTTGTATATGATGAAGTGCTTGGTGAAATGAGACCTCTTCCATCTGCGCTCAGCAATCCTGGAAGTCCATCTCGGTTCTTTAGTCTGACTCGTGTGCCAAAGTTGCCTGTTAATTGTGCAGGTTTTGGTATGTATGAGGGGTGAGGGGGAGGGGGGGGGTGGCTGATTCAAGAGCTGCAGAAATTGTGTTATATAACATGCCAGTAGCATCTGCATCATGTAAAGAAGCAATGTCTGCAAGAGGCAGAAGGGACTGAGAAAGTTAGTGTAAATCAAGGTGTAAAGATTTCTGCGTGGGTATGAAAGTTTGTGGAGGGGGGGGGGTGTACTTGTGTTGAGGAGAGCCATTAGATCAAATACTTAATTAACCTCTTGACAAAGTTATTGTGGGAAATATGTCGATTTACCTTACATAATTCAGGTTTGAGATCATACACATAACACAGATTTGAAGATGGCTGACATTTCCTGTTCTCCACACCTTGGCTGGAATGCAAGGAATGTCCAGATGTAAGAAGACCACTATACAAGGAAAAGACCCCTGCCCAAGCTAGAGGACCAGCCCACAGATAAGATTGTTGAGGAGAGCCATAAGATGAAATACTTAATTAACCTCTGGACATAGAGCATTGTGGGAAATATGTCGATTTGCCTTACATAATTCAGGTTTCAGATCATATACATGACACAGATATAAAAGGTGGCTGTCATTGCCTGTTTCTCCACACCTTGCCTGGAATGCAAGGAATGTCCAGGTGTAAGAAGATACCATATAAGAGAAGATCAACCCAAAGATCAGATGACATTACATACCAGACCATCCAGCATGGATTCACCAGATGACGTCCCTCCCATCACCTTCGCCATGGATCCATCCAATGATGTCATAGACCCGCCTACAATGACGCCTACCAATCAGCTCATGGACTAATACATTGTTCGACCCACTGACCAATGAACACATCCGGACATGCCCCTTTGCAAGGTTATATCAGAGCAAGCTCAGTTGTAATAAAGCAGAGCATGGGCTGACTTCTGTCGAGGAAAGATGAATATCCGACTGTGTCTGATCTCATTTTTCAAGCATGCACTCGACCCACACCAATTCGGCCAGGCAGTAGGCAACTAGTGATCTCTGGTTAAGAGTTCACCTTAACATTATTGGTGCCCAACGTGGAGCCAATAGACGTAGACACCTGAAATCCTGATGAACCGGCAACTGGAATGGCATGACGTGCTGGACACCCCAGGAAACTGATCACTTCCGAACGAGAGTATGGTAGGTCTGCTGATTTTTCATAATCTGTAGTCTTCCCGTGGTCTCGGTGGGGTGTGTGGCACTGATTGCCTGACTGTGTCCGGTTTGTTGGGGTATCTGTTGACGGGCAGACGGGTCTCACGGCTATTGGCCATATTTGATTGCGGAAGAACTGTCACATATTCAGTTGCCTGGTGTCTCTTCTGTATTTGTCTAGAGGGGAGATTGACTGGTAGTTAGGATAGCAAGTGAGTTTTTGAGCGGTGTTTGGAAACGTGGAGGACACTCCATGTAGTACGGTTTTTGGTTGTTGCCTGTCATATGTTTTGCAGTTCTGGTGGAGATTTAAATAGAATTGTGGCTCGAGGCCTAGAGTGAATGACTCGGCGAGAGGCCTAGAGATAAAGCGCAAGTTTTAATTGGTCAGGTTAGGCACGTGTTTTTCACGAGCTCTCAAATTTGTTAACGGAAGTCTGTGTTATAGAGGCTAGTTAACATGTCCTCCAAGAGAGGCAGGTTAATGGGAGCCGGTGTTATAGAGGCTAGTTAACATGTCCTCCAAGAGAGGAAGGTTAATGGGAGCCGGTGTTATAGAGGCTAGTTAACATGTCCTCCACTGAAGGGCTCCATACAGATTTACTAACAAAATGGCCACTGCCAGAATAGCGATTCAGCAAGGAACGGAGTGTGAGACGCAGGGAGCCAGTGACTGAGGAAGGTCTGTGGATAGAGGGCGGTAAGCTTTCTCTGCCATGAGCGCTCTACTCAATAATGGCCCAGGTAACCCATGTGACAAAGGTGTTGGGATGGACAAGATATGGGCAGCACCACTACTCAGTACCCAGGTGGCCAGACACCTCCAGTCTTGTAAGACGTGTGCCTATTAAGGTAGAAAAACTGTAAAGACCTCATAGCAACACCCCCTCATCCGCTCTACTGCTCCGGTGATTGCAGATTAGTCATATACATCTACCATGAGTAGGTTTATATGAGTTTTGTGCGTGTTGTGTGAATTTCTTTTCAGGTCTGCTCTGAAACATATCCAGTGTGGAAAACGTTACTGCTGAAAAACTCATGGTGCTGGTGGTATGTAAAGATGGAGTTCCTAAAAAGCGGTAAAAAGTACATATTCTATAGCACAGGTCATTATAGAGGTCAGTACCTGGGGGTGCCCCTGATGAACCCGTCTGCCATTGTGAAGAGGGGAGAAATACGTTGGGCTTCTTTCATGCTAAGTGTCTGACAAATATGCATTTATTTTATTAGCCTGAGTGTGAATTGGACAGCGGAGAGCCTGTGATTGGACGAGATCTCCTCATGACTTTACCTGGCCTTATTATTATTATATTTATACAGTGGGTACATGTTATACATGTGAGATATTTAATTTCTTTTGGGGTTTGGTTCTTGAATTTGCTGTATCATATTGATTTAAGCTACCAAACAGCTATGTAAATACAGAGTGTGAATATGTAATCTTTGGGAATGAATTGGATATATATAATTGCATATTGACGCCTCTTTATCCCCTGTATCTCACGGTTTCTATATTCCCTCACTGACATTAGCGGCACGTATTAGCTTAGCAGTGTAGGGATAGGGAGGGTGAGCCGTCGGTGAGCGGGGGCGCCAATTCACCTTATAGGGTGCCGACCTCCGCTGCGAGGTAGGGAGAGTTTAGGGCTATTGCCCCAATCCCTGCCCCCTCCTTTATTGGAATATTTAATTGTGTCTATAGTCACATGGGTGGATGTTGTTTGGAATTTTAATGATTATAACATAAACATGTAACGATCCCCAAGATAATGGTGAACGCTGCAAATCATGTAACAAATGTTCGTTTTCCTTTAATAATTAGATCTTTATATAAGATATTTTTGGTTTAGTACCTAGAACGTGATTATATTTCTCACAGATACTGCAGATACAGTGTGATATCCTGACCAGTGATGTACGAGCCGTATACAACTGCCTATATAGTGTGTTATACATGTGTATCCTCCAATTCCAGATCCTAAATCAGTGTCAGGAGCACGTGGTCTCCAGCCAGGAGACTGGGCGACCCTAAAAAGACAAGTCAGAATGAGCCATGAGTCAGAATCAGGTGGGCCGATCCAGCTTATCCCAACCACAGCGACTTCCATGAAGCTTGAGGGAAAACCCATCTGGAGACAACAACCACTGTAAAGAGTCCATCGTACCAGCAGAATGAGGGTCACAACACACATAGTGCTGGATTATCACACATAGAACTTTATGGAGAATTTCTAGATTGGGGTTGATACATGGGAAATAACCATAAGGGAACAATGGGTACAGGAACATTACACAAATAAGGGCTCATGGTGGGAAAGACATTATTTGACCTGAACCAATCAATTATTTTAAGGGTTTAAGTGACTTTTTAAGGATAACATACACTTGTAGGTAACTGGTATTGTTTTATTTGTTGGTATTTGAAGCCGTAAAAGTGCTACTCTGTGTTACTGAAGGTAATCGGATCCATGTGTAAGGGAAATCTTGTTAAAGGCCTCCTGGTGGTAGATTATAGACCCCAGACAAGAAGAGATCCATTAGTGTTGTGATACAATTAGGTGTATTAAGGTAGAAAAGTCTCGAAGATGCGGACAGCACTCGGATATTGACTGAGAATCAGTCTTTCAGAAACAGTAACGCTAAAAGCTGCAGCATAACAGTAAGAAGCTTATTCTTACAATTGCCTTACTCTTTCTAATCGATTAATCTCGAAATCTGAGTGAGCTCGTCAGCATTAAATAGTCTGTTCTAGTTACCTTTACCTCTGTGAACTGTGTGTGCGGGATGTGATCAACTCTCTGATTAACAGTCTGTACCAGCGGGGGCAAAGGCTTAGCATTGCTTGTATAGCGGATAGCAAAATGAAAAAGTTGCAGTTAAAGCATTAGAGCTGATGTGTTAGAGGACCACGGTAGGGTCAGAAGGTTAATAAAGTATTTAGGGGGGACTGTTGAGGAGAGCCATAAGATGAAATACTTAATTAACCTCTGGACATAGAGCATTGTGGGAAATATGTCGATTTGCCTTACATAATTCAGGTTTCAGATCATATACATGACACAGATATAAAGGTGGCTGACATTGCCTGTTTTTCCACACCTTGCCTGGAATGCAAGGAATGTCCAGGTGAAAGAAGATACCATATAAGAGAAGATCAACCCAAAGATCAGATGACATTACAGACCAGACCATCCAGCATGGATCCACCAGATGACGTCCCTCCCATCACCATCACCATGGATCCATCCAATGATGTCATAGACCTGCCTACAATGACGCCTACCAATCAGCTCATGGACTAATACATTGTTCGACCCACTGACCAATGAACACATCCGGACATGCCCCTTTGCAAGGTTATATCAGAGCAAGCTCAGTTGTAATAAAGCAGAGCATGGGCTGACTTCTGTCGAGGAAAGATGAATATCCGACTGTGTCTGATCTCATTTTTCAAGGATGCACTCGACCCACAACAATTAGGCCAGGCAGTAGGCAACTAGTGATCTCTGGTTAAGAGTTCACCTTAACAAGATGACACCATGAATTCATCCACTGGAGTCAGACCTGCCCATCAACAGCAACACAGATCTCCCCATTGGCTAGCCCATGAACTGTCCCACTAAATGTGCATATCTGAACTTGTGTATGCCCCTAGCCTATATCAGAGGACGCATGTTCTGTACTGCGCTCTTTGGCTGCCATTTTTACTGTGATCAAGAAGAGATTTCACATCCGCCTGTGTCTGGTGTGAGTTCTTTACGCATGCACTTGGTCCGCACCAATTAGGCCAGGCAGTAGGCAACTAGTGATCTCTGGTTAAGAATTCACCCTAACACTTGGAGAAGAGAGGGAAGAGAATGTGAGTAGTTGTGGTCAGACAGGGGGAGAGGTGAGTTAGAGAGGTTAGATAGGGAACAGAGGCGAGTGAAGATGAGGTCCAGCGTGTGGCCCATGATGATGGTGGGGATGTCAGTGGAAAGGAAAAGTAGCCAGGTGGTGAAATGATGCCCAGCCCAGGGCGGCGGTAAATTACAGCCAGTTGAGAGTTGGAGGGGAAATAGATGTGGATGGAGTGCACCTCAAAAGAAAGGAGAGTATTGGAGTGTGGCAGTGGAATTGGGTAGTGAAGGATTTTTTCTGACAGGAGAAAACCAACTCCTCCACTATGCTTGTTACTGGGGTAGAGGGGGGGGAGGGTGTGAAAGAGAGATGGAGATCACCGTAAGAAAGTGCGTCAGAAGAGGCGGCGTCAGAGGGGGGGAGCCGGGAGAGGGGGGGAGCCGGGAGAGGCGGCGTCAGAGGGGGGGAGCCGGGAGAGGGGGTGAGCCGGGAGAGGCGGCGTCAGAGGGGGGAGCCGGAAGAGGCGGCGTCAGAGGGGGGAGCCGGAAGAGGCGGCGTCAGAGTGGGTGATGCCGAGGAGGGAGAGTTTCTTATAGGCAGAGCGCGCGTTAGAGGGAATGGGCCGGGTGAAGGAGTTGGAACACTGGTGGAAATTTGTCATAGATTGTGGATAGAGGTTAGCAGTGACTGTGGGATGTGGTGAGGAGGGCCAGGATTGGGAGAGATGTCCCCAGCAGTGAGGAGCAGTTACACACATACCAGAAATAGACAAGTGCAGCACACACAAGGGACATGAACCAGTCCACAGAGAAGTTTTGTAAGACTTTCAGCAGTTGAAGGGTTAATGAGAAAACAACACAGATAAACTGTTACATTACACAGGGTGAATAAAGTGGGGGGAGGAGTTGCACTAGGGCCCGGGGGAAGAGTCACGCACGGGCATGGGGGAGGAGGTGTGCGCGGGGGAGGAATCACGCTCGGGCATGGGGGAGGAGGTGTGCGCGGGGGGGGAGAGATGCGGGGGAGGAGGCGCTCTCTGGCACGTTCAGGGGGAGGAGGCATGCTCATGGGAGGAGATGGTTGGGGGAGGAGGCGCTCTCTGGCACGTTCAGGGGGAAGAGGCATGCTCATGGGAGGAGATGGTTGGGGGAGGAGGCGCGCTTGGACTCAGGGGAAAAGGTGCGCTAGGGCGCGGGGGAAGAGTTGTGGTTGGACTTGGGGGAGGAGGCACGCTTGGACTCCAGAGAGGAGGCGTGCTCGGACGTGGGAAGGAAACGGTCTGGGCGAAAGGAGTTGGGGGAGGAGTCACGCTCGGGCATGAGGGAGGAGGTGTGCGCGGGGGGAAAGATGCGGGGGAGGAGTCGCGCTCGGGCATGTTCAGGGGGAGGAGGCATGCTCAGGGGAGGAGATGGGGAGGAGATGCGCTCGGGGAGGTGTGCTTGGACTTGGGAGGAGGCGCGCTTGGGCACGGGGGAGGAGTTGCGCTCGTAGGAGGTGAGCTAGGGCGCAGGGGAGGAGTCGCGCTTGGACTCGGGGGAAGAGTCGTGCTGGGACTCGGGGGAAGAGTCGCGCTTAGACTCGGGGGAAGAGTCGCGCTTGGACTCGGGGGAAGAGTCGCGCTTGGACTCGGGGGAAGAGTCGCGCTTGGACTCGGGGGAGGAGACGGTCTGGCGGGGGAGGAGACGGTCTGGCGGGGGAGGTGACGGTCTGGCGGGGGAGGAGGCGCGCTCTGAGGAGGTGAGCTAGGGCGCAGGGGAGGAGTCGCACTTGGACTCGGGGGAGAAGGTGGGGGAGGAGTCGCGGTTGGACTCGGGGGAGGAGACGGTCTGGCGTTGGAGGAGGCGCGCTCGGGTGCGGGGAAGGAGACTGGGCGAAAGGAGTTGCGCTAGGGTTAGGAGACTCACTCGGGTGCGGGGGAGGAGGTGCGCGCAGGGGAGGAGTCGCACTCTGGCATGGGGGAGGAGGTGCGCGCAGGGGAGGAGTCGTGCTAGGGTGCGGGGGAGGAGTCGCACTCTGGCATGGGGGAGGAGGTGCGCGCAGGGGAGGAGTCGTGCTAGGGTGCGGGGGAGGAGTCGCACTCTGGCATGGGGGAGGAGGTGCGCGCAGGGGAGGAGTCGTGCTAGGGTGCGGGGGAGGAGTCGCACTCTGGCATGGGGGAGGAGGTGCGCGCAGGGGAGGAGTCGTGCTAGGGTGCGGGGGAGGAGTCGCACTCTGGCATGGGGGAGGAGGTGCGCGCAGGGGAGGAGTCGTGCTAGGGTGCGGGGGAGGAGTCGCACTCTGGCATGGGGGAGAAGGTGCGCGCAGGGGAGGAGTCGTGCTAGGGTGCGGGGGAGGAGTCGCACTCTGGCATGGGGGAGGAGGTGCGCGCAGGGGAGGAGTCGTGCTAGGGCGCGGGGGAGGAGTCGCACTCTGGCATGGGGGAGGAGGTGCGCGCAGGGGAGGAGTCGTGCTAGGGTGCGGGGGAGGAGTCGCACTCTGGCATGGGGGAGGAGGTGCGCGCAGGGGAGGAGTCGTGCTAGGGCGCGGGGGAGGAGTCGCACTCTGGCATGGGGGAGGAGGTGCGCGCAGGGGAGGAGTTGTGCTAGGGCGCGGGGGAGGAGTCGCACTCTGGCATGGGGGAGGAGGTGCGCGCAGGGGAGGAGTCGTGCTAGGGCGCGGGGGAGGAGTCGCACTCTGGCATGGGGGAGGAGGTGCGCGCAGGGGAGGAGTCGTGCTAGGGCGCGGGGAGGAGTCGCACTCTGGCATGGGGGAGGAGGTGCGCGCAGGGGAGGAGTCGTGCTAGGGTGCGGGGGAGGAGTCGCGGTAGGGCGAGGGGCAGCTCCACAGAGGTCGCAGGTGCTGCCTGTTACTATGGAGATTCCCGCACATATCCTGTAGATGAGGCCGCCTCTCCGCGCTCCTCACCGGACACACCGGACAGGCACCAGGAGGCGGTTGAATGATACGTTCAACTTTCACTTTGCAGAGTACGTAAAAGCGTGAGGACGTCACTGACTTGGCTCCACCCACTGATACCGCGGAAGTCCGTGCAGCCGCTGTCACGTGTCTCCCTGTACCGGCCTGGGCCTTTGTCCAGAGTCACGTGGTGTAACTGCTGCCGGAAGCCAAGTATGCCGGTGCAGGTACTACTGAGGGCGCGGGCGGGCGTATTTATACGGTGCTGGGGGCGGGGTGTCCGTCACTTACTAACCCTCCTCGCATGTCAATACGCCACACCGGTGTGAGGGCTGCGGGGGGCTTCCGGGCTCCGGTGTGAGGGCTGCGGGGGGCTTCCGGGCTCCGGTGTGAGGGCTGCGGGGGGCTTCCGGGCTCCGGTGTGAGGGCTGCGGGAGGCTTCCGGGCTCCGGTGACTCCGGTGTGAGGGCTGCGGGGGGCTTCCGGGCTCCGGTGTGAGGGCTGCGGGGGGCACCGGGGCGTGCAGCTGCATTGTTTGCATGTTATATACATGGTGTGTATCCTTGGGAGAGATAATGTGTAGATAACGAAGGCGTGTGTACAAGTGCTTCTCTATAGATACCGTAAGAATATCCTCACAGCATGTGTGTAATGACTCTATATATAATAGATAGGAATAGATCCCTCTGTGTGTAATGACTCTATATATAATAGATAGGAATAGATCCCTGTGTGTAATGACTCTATATATAATAGATAGGAATAGATCCCTGTGTGTAATGACTCTATATATAATAGATAGGAATAGATCCCTCTGTGTGTAATGACTCTATATATAATAGATAGGAATAGATCCCTGTGTGTAATGACTCTATATATAATAGATAGGAATAGATCCCTGTGTGTAATGACTCTATATATAATAGATAGGAATAGATCCCTGTGTGTAATGACTCTATATATAATAGATAGGAATAGATCCCTGTGTGTAATGACTCTATATATAATAGATAGGAATAGATCCCTGTGTGTAATGACTCTATATATAATAGATAGGAATAGATCCCTGTGTGTAATGACTCTATATATAATAGATAGGAATAGATCCCTGTGTGTAATGACTCTATATATAATAGATAGGAATAGATCCCTGTGTGTAATGACTCTATATATAATAGATAGGAATAGATCCCTGTGTGTAATGACTCTATATATAATAGATAGGAATAGATCCCTCTGTGTGTAATGACTCTATATATAATAGATAGGAATAGATCCCTCTGTGTGTAATGACTCTATATATAATAGATAGGAATAGATCCCTCTGTGTGTAATGACTCTATATATAATAGATAGGAATAGATCCCTGTGTGTAATGACTCTATATATAATAGATAGGAATAGATCCCTGTGTGTAATGACTCTATATATAATAGATAGGAATAGATCCCTGTGTGTAATGACTCTATATATAATAGATAGGAATAGATCCCTGTGTGTAATGACTCTATATATAATAGATAGGAATAGATCCCTGTGTGTAATGACTCTATATATAATAGATAGGAATAGATCCCTGTGTGTAATGACTCTATATATAATAGATAGGAATAGATCCCTCTGCGTGTAATGACTCTATATATAATAGATAGGAATAGATCCCTGTGTGTAATGACTCTATATATAATAGATAGGAATAGATCCCTTTGCGTGTAATGGCTCTATATATAATAGATAGGAATAGATCCCTCTGCGTGTAATGGCTCTATATATAATAGATAGGAATAGATCCCTCTGCGTGTAATGGCTCTATATAATAGGAATAGATCCCTCTGCGTGTAATGACTCTATATAATAGGAATAGATCCCTCTGTGTGTAATGACTCTATATAATAGATAGGAATAGATCCCTCTGCGTGTAATGACTCTATATATAATAGGAATAGATCCCTCTGCGTGTAATGACTCTATATATAATAGGAATAGATCCCTCTGCGTGTAATGGCTCTATATAATAGGAATAGATCCCTGTGTGTAATGACTCTATATAATAGATGGGAATAGATCCCTCTGCGTGTAATGACTCTATATAATAGATCGGAATAGATCCCTCTGTGTGTAATGGCTCTATATAATAAGAATAGATCCCTCTGCGTGTAATGACTCTATATAATAGATAGGAATAGATCCCTCTGTGTGTAATGACTCTATATAATAGATAGGAATAGATCCCTCTGTGTGTAATGACTCTATATAATAGATAGGAATAGATCCCTCTGTGTGTAATGACACAAACAGTGCCACCACTTTCTACTACACCACTCTCACATCAGCTATTGATTCAGTCGCTCCCCTTGTGAACGGCAGAGCAAGACGAATCAATAGACAGCCCTGGCACAACAGCCTCACTAAAAAACTGCGGCAAGTGTCTAGGGCCGCAGAGCGGCGCTGGAAGAAAACGCACTCCCAGGAAGACTTCACCACATTCAAAAATACAATTCACACATTTCGCTTGGCCCTTACCTCGGCTAAACAGGAATACTTCAGAAACCTCATATCCTCTTTAACACACAACCCCAAACAGCTATTTAACACTTTTACCTCCCTCCTTCGCCCACCGCTGCCCCCTCCAACCTCCCTCATCTCCGCAGAAGAATTTGCCACATATTTCAAAGAAAAGATCGACCAAACCAGACAAGTCTTTTCTGCTGAACCACCACAACCCCTTTATATAACAGACCACTGCCCCTCCCCCATAAACTTCCTCCCCACTATCACCGAAGGAGAGCTTGCACATCTTCTCTCAAAAGCGCACCTCACCACCTGCGCACTTGACCCCATCCCATCCCACCTCCTCCCCAACCTCACCACTATCCTTATTCCCGCCTTATCCCATCTCTTCAACCTATCTTTAACAACTGGTACCTTCCCTTCTGCCTTTAAACATGCAACAGTCACACCTATCCTAAAGAAACCTTCCCTCGACCCAACCTCTGCTGCCAGCTATCGCCCCATATCGCTACTCCCACTTGCCTCAAAACTCCTGGAACAGCACGTCCATGCTGAAATTTCCTCCCACCTCTCCTCTAACTCTCACTTTGACAACCTACAGTCCGGCTTCCGTCCACATCATTCCACTGAAACTGCCCTGACTAAAATCACAAATGACTTACTTACCGCCAAAGCTAACAACCACTTCTCTGTACTCCTACTTCTAGACCTATCCTCAGCCTTTGACACTGTTGACCACTCCCTGCTACTACAGATCCTCTCTTCCCTTGGTGTCAGAGACCTCGCCCTCTCTTGGATCTCTTCATACCTCTCCAACCGCACTTTCAGTGTCTCCCACTCCCACACAACCTCTACATCCCGTCCTCTCTCTGTTGGCGTCCCTCAAGGCTCTGTCCTGGGACCATTACTTTTTTCTATCTATACATTTGGCCTGGGACAACTCATAAAGTCCCATGGCTTCCAGTACCACCTATATGCTGATGACACTCAGATCTACCTCTCTGGTCCAGATGTCACATCTCTGCTGTCCAGAATCCCAGAGTGCCTATCTGCTATATCTTCCTTCTTTTCCTCTCGCTTCCTAAAGCTCCATGTGGCCAAAACTGAACTGATCATCTTTCCTCCATCTCCCCTGCACTCTCCACCTGATCTATCTATTACAATTAATAACATCACGCTCTCCCCAGCACCCAAAGTTCGGTGCCTCGGAGTGACCTTTGACTCTGCCCTGTCCTTCATACCACACATCCAATCCCTCACCACCTCCTGCCGTCTTCAACTCAAAAATATTTCCAGAATCCGCCCTTTTCTCAATCCCCAATCTACAAAAATTCTAGTGCACGCCCTCATAATCTCCCGCATCGACTACTGCAACATCCTCCTCTGTGGTCTCCCTGCTAACACACTCGCCCCTCTCCAGTCCATCCTTAACTCTGCTGCCCGACTGATCCACCTCTCTCCTCAATACCACCCCGCTTCTCCTCTCTGCAAGTCCCTCCACTGGCTCCCAATCTTCCACCGTATCCAATTCAAATTACTAACACTGACCTACAAAGCTATCCATAATCTGTCTCCTCCATATATCTCTGAACTAATCTCTCGCTACACTCCAAAACGTAACCTCCGGTCCTCCCAAGATCTCCTTCTATCCTCCTCTCTCATTCGCTCCTCACGCAACCGACTCCAAGACTTCTCCCGAGCATCCCCAGTCTCCTGGAACTCGCTGCCTCAACACGTCAGATTATCTACTACACTCGCAAGCTTCAAACGGAACCTAAAGACTCATCTGTTCAGAAATGCCTATAACCTTCAATGACCTCACTGCTTCACCCCCGTGCGGAGCTGCCGCCCCACCACCGTGCGGAGCTGCCGCCCCACCCCCGTGCGGAGCTGCCGCCCCACCACCGTGCGGAGCTGCCGCCCCACCACCGTGCGGAGCTGCCGCCCCACCACCGTGCGGAGCTGCCGCCCCACCACCGTGCGGAGCTGCCGCCCCACCACCGTGCGGAGCTGCCGCCCCACCACCGTGCGGAGCTGCCGCCCCACCTACACCCCACCTACTGTCTCCTCCCCAAAATCCTTTAGGATGTAAGCCCGCAAGGGCAGGGCCCTCTTCCCCCTGTGCTAGTCTGTCTATTGTAACGTGTACATGTATTCTGTATGTAACCCCCTCATGTACAGCACCATGGAATCAATGGTGCTCTATAAATAAACAATAATAATAATAATAATAATAATAATAATAATGACTCTATATAATAGATAGGAATAGATCCCTCTGCGTGTAATGGCTCTATATAATAGATAGGAATAGATCCCTCTGCGTGTAATGGCTCTATATATAATAGATAGGAATAGATCCCTCTGCGTGTAATGACTCTATATATAATAGATAGGAATAGATCCCTCTGCGTGTAATGACTCTATATAATAGATAGGAATAGATCCCTCTGCGTGTAATGACTCTATATAATAGGAATAGATCCCTCTGCGTGTAATGACTCTATATAATAGGAATAGATCCCTCTGCGTGTAATGACTCTATATAATAGATAACAATAGATCCCTCTGTGTGTAATGACTCTATATAATAGGAATAGATCCCTCTGCATGTAATGACTCTATATAATAGATAGGAATAGATCCCTCTGTGTGTAATGACTCTATATAATAGGAATAGATCCCTCTGCGTGTAATAACTCTATATAATAGATAGGAATAGATCCCTCTGTGTGTAATGACTCTATATAATAGATAGGAATAGATCCCTCTGTGTGTAATGACTCTATATAATAAATAGGAATAGATCCCTCTGCGTGGAATGGCTCTATATAATAGGAATAGATCCCTCTGCGTGTAATGACTCTATATATAATAGATAGGAATAGATCCCTCTGCGTGTAATGGCTCTATATAATAGATAGGAATAGATCCCTCTGCGTGTAATGGCTCTATATAATAGGAATAGATCCCTCTGCGTGTAATGGCTCTATATAATAGGAATAGATTCCTGTGTGTAATGACTCTATATAATAGATAGGAATAGATCCCTCTGCGTGTAATGGCTCTATATATAATAGATAGGAATAGATCCCTCTGTGTGTAATGACTCTATATAATAGGAATAGATCCCTCTGCGTGTAATGACTCTATATAATAGATAGGAATAGATCCCTCTGCGTGTAATGGCTCTATATAATAGGAATAGATCCCTGTGTGTAATGATTCTATATAGTAGATAGGAATAGATCCCTCTGCGTGTAATGGCTCTATATAATAGATAGGAATAGATCCCTCTGCGTGTAATGACTCTATAATAGATAGGAATAGATCCCTCTGTGTGTAATGACTCTATATAATAGATAGGAATAGATCCCTCTGCGTGTAATGGCTCTATATAATAGGAATAGATTCCTCTGCGTGTAATGGCTCTATATAATAGGAATAGATCCCTCTGCGTGTAATGACTCTATATAATAGATAGGAATAGATCCCTCTGCGTGTAATAACTCTATATAATAGATAGGAATAGATCCCTCTGCGTGTAATGACTATATATAATAGATAGGAATAGATCCCTCTGCGTGTAATGGCTCTATATAATAGGAATAGATCCCTCTGCGTGTAATGGCTCTATATAATAGATAGGAATAGATCTCTCTGCGTGTAATGACTCTATATATAACAGATAGGAATAGATCCCTCTGCGTGTATTGGCTCTATATAATAGGAATAGATCCCTGTGTGTAATGACTCTATATAATAGGAATAGATCCCTCTGCGTGTAATGACTCTATATAATAGATAGGAATAGATCCCTCTGTGTGTAATGCCTCTATATATAATAGATAGGAATAGATCCCTCTGCGTGGAATGGCTCTATATAATAGGAATAGATCCCTCTGCGTGTAATGGCTCTATATAATAGATAGGAATAGATCCCTCTGCGTGTAATGACTCTATATAATAGATAGGAATAGATCCCTCTGCGTGTAATGACTCTATATAATAGATAGGAATAGATCCCTCTGCGTGTAATGACTCTATATAATAGATAGGAATAGATCCCTCTGTGTGTAATGACTCTATATAATAGATAGGAATAGATCCCTCTGCGTGTAATGACTATATATAATAGATAGGAATAGATCCCTCTGTGTGTAATGACTCTATATAATAGATAGGAATAGATCCCTCTGTGTGTAATGACTCTATATATAATAGATAGGAATAGATCCCTCTGCGTGGAATGGCTCTATATAATAGGAATAGATCCCTCTGTGTGTAATGACTCTATATAATAGGAATAGATCCCTCTGCGTGTAATGACTCTATATAATAGGAATAGATCCCTCTGTGTGTAATGACTCTATATAATAGGAATAGATCCCTCTGCGTGTAATGACTCTATATAATAGGAATAGATCCCTCTGCGTGTAATGACTCTATATAATAGGAATAGATCCCTCTGTGTGTAATGACTCTATATAATACATAGGAATAGATCCCTCTGTGTGTAATGACTCTATATATAATAGATAGGAATAGATCCCTCTGCGTGTAATGGCTCTATATAATAGGAATAGATCCCTGTGTGTAATGACTCTATATAATAGATAGGAATAGATCCCTCTGTGTGTAATGACTCTATATATAATAGATAGGAATAGATCCCTTTGTGTGTAATGACTCTATATATAATAGATAGGAATAGATCCCTGTGTGTAATGACTCTATATATAATAGATAGGAATAGATCCCTGTGTGTAATGACTCTATATATAATAGATAGGAATAGATCCCTGTGTGTAATGACTCTATATAATAGGAATAGATCCCTCTGTGTGTAATGACTCTATATAATACATAGGAATAGATCCCTCTGTGTGTAATGGCTCTATATATAATAGATAGGAATAGATCCCTGTGTGTAATGACTCTATATATAATAGATAGGAATAGATCCCTGTGTGTAATGACTCTATATATAATAGATAGGAATAGATCCCTCTGCGTGTAATGGCTCTATATAATAGGAATAGATCCCTCTGTGTGTAATGACTCTATATAATAGATAGGAATAGATCCCTCTGCGTGTAATGGCTCTATATATAATAGATAGGAATAGATCCCTGTGTGTAATGGCTCTATATATAATAGATAGGAATAGATCCCTATGTGTAATGACTCTATATATAATAGATAGGAATAGATCCCTGTGTGTAATGACTCTATATATAATAGATAGGAATAGATCCCTGTGTGTAATGACTCTATATATAATAGATAGGAATAGATCCCTGTGTGTAATGACTCTATATAATAGATAGGAATAGATCCCTCTGCGTGTAATGGCTCTATATATAATAGATAGGAATAGATCCCTGTGTGTAATGGCTCTATATATAATAGATAGGAATAGATCCCTATGTGTAATGACTCTATATATAATAGATAGGAATAGATCCCTGTGTGTAATGACTCTATATATAATAGATAGGAATAGATCCCTGTGTGTAATGACTCTATATATAATAGATAGAAATAGATCCCTCTGTGTGTAATGACTCTATATAATAGATAGGAATAGATCCCTCTGCGTGTAATGACTATATATAATAGATAGGAATAGATCCCTCTGTGTGTAATGACTCTATATAATAGATAGGAATAGATCCCTCTGTGTGTAATGACTCTATATATAATAGATAGGAATAGATCCCTCTGCGTGGAATGGCTCTATATAATAGGAATAGATCCCTCTGTGTGTAATGACTCTATATAATAGGAATAGATCCCTCTGCGTGTAATGACTCTATATAATAGGAATAGATCCCTCTGTGTGTAATGACTCTATATAATAGGAATAGATCCCTCTGCGTGTAATGACTCTATATAATAGGAATAGATCCCTCTGCGTGTAATGACTCTATATAATAGGAATAGATCCCTCTGTGTGTAATGACTCTATATAATACATAGGAATAGATCCCTCTGTGTGTAATGACTCTATATATAATAGATAGGAATAGATCCCTCTGCGTGTAATGGCTCTATATAATAGGAATAGATCCCTGTGTGTAATGACTCTATATAATAGATAGGAATAGATCCCTCTGTGTGTAATGACTCTATATATAATAGATAGGAATAGATCCCTTTGTGTGTAATGACTCTATATATAATAGATAGGAATAGATCCCTGTGTGTAATGACTCTATATATAATAGATAGGAATAGATCCCTGTGTGTAATGACTCTATATATAATAGATAGGAATAGATCCCTGTGTGTAATGACTCTATATAATAGGAATAGATCCCTCTGTGTGTAATGACTCTATATAATACATAGGAATAGATCCCTCTGTGTGTAATGGCTCTATATATAATAGATAGGAATAGATCCCTGTGTGTAATGACTCTATATATAATAGATAGGAATAGATCCCTGTGTGTAATGACTCTATATATAATAGATAGGAATAGATCCCTCTGCGTGTAATGGCTCTATATAATAGGAATAGATCCCTCTGTGTGTAATGACTCTATATAATAGATAGGAATAGATCCCTCTGCGTGTAATGGCTCTATATATAATAGATAGGAATAGATCCCTGTGTGTAATGGCTCTATATATAATAGATAGGAATAGATCCCTATGTGTAATGACTCTATATATAATAGATAGGAATAGATCCCTGTGTGTAATGACTCTATATATAATAGATAGGAATAGATCCCTGTGTGTAATGACTCTATATATAATAGATAGGAATAGATCCCTGTGTGTAATGACTCTATATATAATAGATAGGAATAGATCCCTGTGTGTAATGACTCTATATATAATAGATAGGAATAGATCCCTGTGTGTAATGACTCTATATAATACATAGGAATAGATCCCTCTGTGTGTAATGACTCTATATAATAGATAGGAATAGATCCCTCTGTGTGTAATGACTCTATATATAAAAGATAGGAATAGATCCCTCTGCGTGTAATGGCTCTATATAATAGGAATAGATCCCTGTGTGTAATGACTCTATATAATAGATAGGAATAGATCCCTCTGTGTGTAATGACTCTATATAATAGATAGGAATAGATCCCTCTGCGTGTAATGGCTCTATATATAATAGATAGGAATAGATCCCTCTGTGTGTAATGACTCTATATATAATAGATAGGAATAGATCCCTCTGCGTGTAATGACTCTATATAATAGATAGGAATAGATCCCTCTGCGTGTAATGACTCTATATAATAGGAATAGATCCCTCTGTGTGTAATGACTCTATATAATAGATAGGAATAGATCCCTCTGCGTGTAATGGCTCTATATATAATAGATAGGAATAGATCCCTGTGTGTAATGGCTCTATATATAATAGATAGGAATAGATCCCTATGTGTAATGACTCTATATATAATAGATAGGAATAGATCCCTGTGTGTAATGACTCTATATATAATAGATAGGAATAGATCCCTGTGTGTAATGACTCTATATATAATAGATAGGAATAGATCCCTGTGTGTAATGACTCTATATAATAGATAGGAATAGATCCCTCTGCGTGTAATGGCTCTATATATAATAGATAGGAATAGATCCCTGTGTGTAATGGCTCTATATATAATAGATAGGAATAGATCCCTATGTGTAATGACTCTATATATAATAGATAGGAATAGATCCCTGTGTGTAATGACTCTATATATAATAGATAGGAATAGATCCCTGTGTGTAATGACTCTATATATAATAGATAGGAATAGATCCCTCTGTGTGTAATGACTCTATATAATAGATAGGAATAGATCCCTCTGCGTGTAATGACTATATATAATAGATAGGAATAGATCCCTCTGTGTGTAATGACTCTATATAATAGATAGGAATAGATCCCTCTGTGTGTAATGACTCTATATATAATAGATAGGAATAGATCCCTCTGCGTGGAATGGCTCTATATAATAGGAATAGATCCCTCTGTGTGTAATGACTCTATATAATAGGAATAGATCCCTCTGCGTGTAATGACTCTATATAATAGGAATAGATCCCTCTGTGTGTAATGACTCTATATAATAGGAATAGATCCCTCTGCGTGTAATGACTCTATATAATAGGAATAGATCCCTCTGCGTGTAATGACTCTATATAATAGGAATAGATCCCTCTGTGTGTAATGACTCTATATAATACATAGGAATAGATCCCTCTGTGTGTAATGACTCTATATATAATAGATAGGAATAGATCCCTCTGCGTGTAATGGCTCTATATAATAGGAATAGATCCCTGTGTGTAATGACTCTATATAATAGATAGGAATAGATCCCTCTGTGTGTAATGACTCTATATATAATAGATAGGAATAGATCCCTTTGTGTGTAATGACTCTATATATAATAGATAGGAATAGATCCCTGTGTGTAATGACTCTATATATAATAGATAGGAATAGATCCCTGTGTGTAATGACTCTATATATAATAGATAGGAATAGATCCCTGTGTGTAATGACTCTATATAATAGGAATAGATCCCTCTGTGTGTAATGACTCTATATAATACATAGGAATAGATCCCTCTGTGTGTAATGGCTCTATATATAATAGATAGGAATAGATCCCTGTGTGTAATGACTCTATATATAATAGATAGGAATAGATCCCTGTGTGTAATGACTCTATATATAATAGATAGGAATAGATCCCTCTGCGTGTAATGGCTCTATATAATAGGAATAGATCCCTCTGTGTGTAATGACTCTATATAATAGATAGGAATAGATCCCTCTGCGTGTAATGGCTCTATATATAATAGATAGGAATAGATCCCTGTGTGTAATGGCTCTATATATAATAGATAGGAATAGATCCCTATGTGTAATGACTCTATATATAATAGATAGGAATAGATCCCTCTGTGTGTAATGACTCTATATAATAGATAGGAATAGATCCCTCTGCGTGTAATGGCTCTATATATAATAGATAGGAATAGATGCCTCTGCGTGTAATGACTCTATATAATAGATAGGAATAGATCCCTCTGCGTGTAATGACTCTATATAATAGGAATAGATCCCTCTGCGTGTAATGACTCTATATAATAGGAATAGATCCCTCTGCGTGTAATGACTCTATATAATAGATAGGAATAGATCCCTCTGTGTGTAATGACTCTATATAATAGGAATAGATCCCTCTGCATGTAATGACTCTATATAATAGATAGGAATAGATCCCTCTGTGTGTAATGACTCTATATAATAGATAGGAATAGATCCCTCTGTGTGTAATGACTCTATATAATAGATAGGAATAGATCCCTCTGCGTGGAATGGCTCTATATAATAGGAATAGATCCCTCTGTGTGTAATGACTCTATATAATAGGAATAGATCCCTCTGCGTGTAATGACTCTATATATAATAGATAGGAATAGATCCCTCTGCGTGTAATGGCTCTATATAATAGATAGGAATAGATCCCTCTGCGTGTAATGGCTCTATATAATAGGAATAGATCCCTCTGCGTGTAATGGCTCTATATAATAGGAATAGATTCCTGTGTGTAATGACTCTATATAATAGATAGGAATAGATCCCTCTGCGTGTAATGGCTCTATATATAATAGATAGGAATAGATCCCTCTGTGTGTAATGACTCTATATAATAGATAGGAATAGATCCCTCTGCGTGTAATGACTCTATATAATAGATAGGAATAGATCCCTCTGCGTGTAATGGCTCTATATAATAGGAATAGATCCCTGTGTGTAATGACTCTATATAATAGATAGGAATAGATCCCTCTGCGTGTAATGGCTCTATATAATAGATAGGAATAGATCCCTCTGCGTGTAATGACTCTATAATAGATAGGAATAGATCCCTCTGTGTGTAATGACTCTATATAATAGATAGGAATAGATCCCTCTGCGTGTAATGGCTCTATATAATAGGAATAGATTCCTCTGCGTGTAATGGCTCTATATAATAGGAATAGATCCCTCTGCGTGTAATGACTCTATATAATAGGAATAGATCCCTCTGCGTGTAATAACTCTATATAATAGATAGGAATAGATCCCTCTGCGTGTAATGACTATATATAATAGATAGGAATAGATCCCTCTGCGTGTAATGACTCTATATAATAGATAGGAATAGATCCCTCTGTGTGTAATGACTCTATATAATAGATAGGAATAGATCCCTCTGTGTGTAATGACTCTATATAATAGATAGGAATAGATCCCTCTGCGTGGAATGGCTCTATATAATAGGAATAGATCCCTCTGTGTGTAATGACTCTATATAATAGATAGGAATAGATCCCTCTGCGTGTAATGACTCTATATATAATAGATAGGAATAGATCCCTCTGCGTGTAATGACTCTATATAATAGATAGGAATAGATCCCTCTGCGTGTATTGGCTCTATATAATAGGAATAGATCCCTGTGTGTAATGACTCTATATAATAGATAGGAATAGATCCCTCTGCGTGTAATGGCTCTATATATAATAGATAGGAATAGATCCCTCTGTGTGTAATGACTCTATATATAATAGATAGGAATAGATCCCTCTGCGTGGAATGGCTCTATATAATAGGAATAGATCCCTCTGTGTGTAATGACTCTATATAATAGGAATAGATCCCTCTGCGTGTAATGACTCTATATAATAGATAGGAATAGATCCCTCTGCGTGTATTGGCTCTATATAATAGGAATAGATCCCTGTGTGTAATGACTCTATATAATAGATAGGAATAGATCCCTCTGCGTGTAATGGCTCTATATATAATAGATAGGAATAGATCCCTCTGCGTGTAATGACTCTATATATAATAGATAGGAATAGATCCCTCTGCGTGTAATGACTCTATATATAATAGATAGGAATAGATCCCTCTGCGTGTAATGGCTCTATATATAATAGATAGGAATAGATCCCTCTGCGTGTAATGGCTCTATATATAATAGATAGGAATAGATCCCTCTGCGTGTAATGGCTCTATATATAATAGATAGGAATAGATCCCTCTGCGTGTAATGGCTCTATATAATAGATAGGAATAGATCCCTCTGCGTGTAATGACTGTATATAATAGATAGGAATAGATCCCTCTGCGTGTAATGACTCTATATAATAGATAGGAATAGATCCCTCTGTGTGTATTGGCTCTATATAATAGGAATAGATCCCTGTGTGTAATGACTCTATATAATAGATAGGAATAGATCCCTCTGCATGTAATGACTCTATATAATAGATAGGAATAGATCCCTCTGCGTGTAATGGCTCTATATATAATAGGAATAGATCCCTCTGCGTGTAATGACTCTATATGATACATAGGAATAGATCCCTCTGCGTGTAATGGCTCTATATAATAGATAGGAATAGATCCCTCTGCGTGTAATGGCTCTATATAATAGGAATAGATCCCTCTGCGTGTAATGGCTCTATATAATAGGAATAGATCCCTCTGCGTGTAATGGCTCTATATAATAGGAATAGATCCCTCTGCGTGTAATGGCTCTATATAATAGGAATAGATCCCTCTGCGTGTAATGGCTCTATATAATAGGAATAGATCCCTCTGCGTGTAATGGCTCTATATAATAGGAATAGATCCCTCTGCGTGTAATGGCTCTATATAATAGGAATAGATCCCTCTGTGTAATGACTCTATATAATAGATAGGAATAGATCCCTCTGCGTGTAATGGCTCTATATAATAGGAATAGATCCCTGTGTGTAATGACTCTATATAATAGATAGGAATAGATCCCTGTGTGTAATGACTCTATATAATAGGAATAGATCCCTCTGCGTGTAATGGCTCTATATACAAGATAGGAATAGATCCCTCTGTGTGTAATGGCTCTATATATAATAGATAGGAATAGATCCCTCTGTGTGTAATGACTCTATATAATAGATAGGAATAGATCCCTGTGTGTAATGACTCTATATAATAGATAGGAATAGATCCCTCTGCGTGTAATGACTCTATATATACTAGATAGGAATAGATCCCTTTGTGTGTAATGCCTCTATATAATAGATAGGAATAGATCCCTCTGCGTGTAATGACTCTATATATAATAGATAGGAATAGATCCCTCTGCGTGTAATGACTCTATATATAATAGATAGGAATAGATCCCTCTGCGTGTAATGACTCTATATATAATAGATAGGAATAGATCCGTCTGCGTGTAATGGCTCTATATATAATAGATAGGAATAGATCCCTCTGCGTGTAATGACTCTATATAATAGATAGGAATAGATCTCTTTGTGTGTAATAACTCTATATAATAGATAGGAATAGATCCCTCTTTGTGTAATGACTCTATATAATAGATAGGAATAGATCCCTTTGTGTGTAATGACTCTATATAATAGATAGGAATAGATCCCTTTGTGTGTAATGACTCTATATATAATAGATAGGAATAGATCCCTCTTTGTGTAATGACTCTATATAATAGGAATAGATCCCTTTGTGTGTAATGCCTCTATATAATAGATAGGAATAGATCCCTTTGTGTGTAATGACTCTATATATAATAGATAGGAATAGATCCCTCTGCGTGTAATGACTCTATATATAATAGATAGGAATAGATCCCTCTGCGTGTAATGGCTCTATATATAATAGATAGGAATAGATCCCTCTGCGTGTAATGGCTCTATATATAATAGATAGGAATAGATCCCTCTGCGTGTAATGACTCTATATAATAGATAGGAATAGATCCCTTTGTGTGTAATGACTCTATATAATAGATAGGAATAGATCCTGTCACAAACCACCGGGGGGGTCACTCAGAAATCCCCCGCGCTGGCTACCAGTACGTCACAATCGGGGGGTAACAAGTGGGGTCACCCCTCCTTTATACCTCCCGACCGACAGACAGAGCACGTGACGCGCTCTCTAGCGCCCCTCTTATAGTCAGGCCAATTATGGAATTGCCCGACAATAAGCAAGGAGGCCGCTATACTACTTATGCCGATTATTGAAGGGTCCCCGGTGAGAGTAGGGTATATATTCCCCCGACCTCCGCGGGCGGAATATATAAAACCTCCCCGAATCTCACTGGCCTCCCCACAATAATCCTTGGCACAATTCGCTGCCACCAACCGCTTCACGGTAACTATTAGCCGAACACACAGACGTGGGATTCAAGATCGAGATAACAGAACAGCCCAAGATTAATTATATAATTTAATCAGCCTAAAGCACACTAGAAACTACAATATATACAATAGGGAATCTACAGAATATACATATGTCAGAGTACAGTTACAGATAAAGCATGGTTTACAAACAGGTATGCAATTCAATCAGTTACCTTGTGCGTCTGGCCACAGGGGGGCGCTGTAGACCAGGTTTCCAGGAACTCCCACAGATGTTTCCTACACGTGACCCCCAGCGAAAGAACCCTGGAAAATGGCCGAAGTAGGGTTATCAACCTGGGCAAATCCAGGTCCCCTCCTACCTTCGTGACCTCAGAGGGAGCACTGCTCCACCCCTGGCTGGAGTTATGGACAAAATCCACAACATGGAATATGGCCATAACTTTGCCTGGGAGCGTCGTAGGCGGACGCCAATGCTCTCATTGTGATAGTTATGAATTTAGCTACAGAACGAGGGGACTCATGACTTGTCTGCCAGTTCCCCATTGGCTGATATCACGCCTGGGGCATTTCCCAATGTCCTGCTCCCATAAAAAGGGTGTGCCGGCATCGTCCGCATGCGAAAACACCATTTTTATGGTTGCCGTATTTATCGGAAATATGGCTTGCGAGATATGAACCATTTTTTTACTGGAGTCGTTCTGTCTAGCTAGTTCCATAGCCTTACTAATGAGATACAACTCTTGTTACAGGGTGACGGCAGGGAGTCATCCTGTGTCCATTGTTCCCACACCACCTCATCTCCATATCACAGGAGATGGCCATGGGATTTGTTGCTAAACCAGTTGTGTGAAGGAAAGGGGGGGTGACACCAGGAGAGGGCTTCCTGACATACTTGAATATCATGATTTATCGTCATATCTCCGGATTTACCTCACACCTCCCCCCTTTTGAGGGCGCTAGGGGGCAGCACACTCCGGTGTTCCCCCGTGCGCCCGTCCGCGACCTCTCCTTGTCGGGACAGCCCGTCTGCGTTACCGTGGTCACGGCCCCTTTTGTGGCGAATGGTGAAGTTGTATTGCTGGAGCGCAAGGCTCCATCGCAACAATCGCCCATTCGTCCCAGAGACGGTGTGCAACCAGCTGAGGGGATTGTGGTCCATCTCCACGATGAAGTGGCGCCCGTATAGATAGGGTTGCAGACGCTGCAGGGCCCACACTATGGCCAGGCACTCCTTCTCCATTGTGGAATAGGCCACTTCCCTCGGTAACAGCTTCCGGCTCAGGTACAAGACTGGGTGCTCTTGGCTCGCAGAGTCCACCTGGCTGAGCACCGCACCGAGGCCGAAGTCACTGGCGTCGGTCTGTACTACAAACGGCCGCGTGAAGTCGGCTGCCTGTAGCACGGGCGGGCTGGACAGGGCGTCCTTTAGGGCCCGGAAGGCTGTCTCGCAGTCCATTGTCCAATCGACTGCAGAGGGCAGCTTCTTCTTGGTGAGGTCCGTCAAGGGCTTTGCCAGGCTACTATAGCATGGAACAAACCTCCTATAGTACCCAGCGGTCCCCAAGAAGGACATCACCTGCTTCTTGGTCCTGGGGGTGGGCCAGGATGCGATGGCCTCCACTTTCTCAGGCTCGGGCTTCAGTGTTCTCCCGCCTACCCGGTGACCGAGGTACTGGACCTCGCTCATGGCCAGCTGACACTTTCCCGGCTTGATGGTCAAACCTGCCCGGTGGATCCGCCTGAGCACCTGTGCTAGATGCTCTAGGTGGTCCTCCCAGGTGGGACTGAAGATGGCAATGTCATCTAGGTACGCGGCCGCGTACCCTTCAAGTCCCTTGAGCAGGGTGTTGACCATCCGCTGGAAAGTGGCAGGGGCATTCCTCATCCCGAATGGCATCACCGTGGACTCGTATAGTCCAAATGGGGTAATAAAGGCAGAGCGTTCCCTGGCCTTGCGAGTCAGGGGGATCTGCCAATATCCCCGGCTCAGATCCATGATGGTCAGGTACTGAGCCCCGGCCAACTGATCGAGCAGGTCATCGATGCGTGGCATTGGGTACGCATCGGCGACCGTGACAGCATTGAGCCCCCTGTAGTCCACGCAGAACCGAGTGGTTCGGTCCTTCTTAGGGACGAGGACTACAGGCGAGGCCCAAGCGCTGTTGGATGCCTGGATCACCCCCAGCTTCAGCATCTCGTCAATCTCCTGGCGCATGTGTTGCTGCACCTCCAGGGAGACCCGATATGCTGAACGCCGGATCGGGGGATGATCCCCAGTGTCCACGTGATGGACAGCCAAGTCAGTCCTTCCGGGCTGGTTGGTAAACAACCCCCGGAAGGGGTGTAGGGTGGCCCACAGCTGGGACCGTTGGTCCTCCAAGAGCTGGTGGCCAACCTCCACATCCTCAATGGATCCGCCTGCCCTAACCTGGGCTAGCATATCCAAGAGGGTTTCCGCTTCTCCCTCCTCGGGCAGGTTGCACACGGGGAGCGCACATGCCTCCCGCTCATGATGTGCCTTCATCATGTTCACATGGAAGGGCTTCCGCCTTCCACGGGCAGGGTCCAGGGTGACCAGGTACGTTACAGGGTTGAGCTGCTGGTACACGAGGTATGGGCCTTCCCAGGCTGCCTGAAGCTTGTCCTGTGGTACGGGGACCAGTACCCACACCTTTTGACCCACTTGGTAGGTCCTCTCACAAGCGTTCTGGTCGTACCAACGCTTCTGATCGGCCTGGGCTTGAGCCATATTGTCGTGTACCAGTTGCGTCAAGGCCTGCATTTTGTCCCGGAAGCGCATGACATACTCGATAACCGACACTCCAGGGGTGGCCAAATCCCCTTCCCAAGCCTCTTTCACCAGAGCCAGGGGGCCCCGCACACGTCGCCCGTACAGGAGCTCAAACGGTGAGAATCCTGTTGAGGCCTGTGGAACCTCCCGGTAAGCAAATAACAGGTGTGGGAGATACCGCTCCCAGTCACGCCCATGGGAGTCGACCAACATCTTAAGCATCTGCTTTAAGGTGCCATTGAACCGCTCGCACAGGCCATTAGTCTGTGGATGGTACGGGCTGGCCACCAGATGTCGCACCTGGACTTGCTTACAGAGGGCCTCCATCAGCTGGGACATGAATTGGGTCCCCCGGTCAGTGAGCATTTCCTGGGGAAAACCCACTCGGGAGAAAATCTCCAGCAATGCGGTGGCCACCTTGTCAGCCCGAATGGACGACAAGGCCACTGCTTCTGGGTACCGGGTGGCATAGTCCACTACCGTCAGTATGAAGCGTTTCCCGGAGCTGCTGGGGATGGCCAGCGGGCCGACCAGATCCACAGCCACCCTCCTGAAAGGCTCATCGATGATTGGCAGAGATACCAGTGGGGCTTTGGGGCGTGGCCCCGCCTTCCCCACTCTCTGACAGGTTTCACACGAACGGCAGTAGGCAGCCACATCGGCCCCCATTTTTGGCCAGTAGAAATGCTGGTTTAACCTGGCCTTGGTCTTAGCGATCCCTAGGTGTCCGGCCATCGGAATCTCATGTGCGATCCGCAACAACTCCGTCCGGAACGGATAGGGTACCACCAACTGTCGGTCCCTGGGCCACGCCTCCGGTGAACCCTGCTGGACCGTGGCCCGGTACAGCCGTCCTTGGTCCCAGACCACTCGCTCCGGGTCCGAGTCCGAGGGAGGCTGTGCCGCCTGCTCCTTAAGAGCTTTCAGGCTGTCGTCAGCTTCTAACGCTGCCTGAAACCCCTGACTAGATGTGGCCAGAATCGACGAGACTGTCACATCTTCGGTCAGTACCCCGGGACCTGTGTCCTGGCCTCCACCTGACTCGGCTGCCACTGGGTCAGAAGGGGAAGAGCTATCGGACCTCTGGGAGGCCCCTTGGCTTCCAGCACTCCCACTGCGGGTGACAGCGGCCACAGCCGCTGCGACCGTGGGTCGTGCCTGCTCCTCCTCCGTTCCTGACCAAGTCGCCGGTTCAGGCAGACCTACCTGGCTTCCTGACACCCCGGTTGTGGGGGAACCATGCACCGAGATCTTACCTGGGAGCACTTCCGCTCCTGGACCGGCCCCAATCTCACCTGCCTGTTCCCCTCCTGCAGCAACAGAACCCCGCTGTGAAATCTCTGGGGACCCCACATTTGCTGTGGTAGCCCCCACCCCACACTGGTCCTCCCCCTGCAGCACCCTGCTCTCTGCTTATCCCTGCAGAGGGCAACAGATCCCAGCTCACAGGCTGGTTACTTGTAGAGGCATTGTCACACCTTTCTCTGACCCCCTCCCCTGTCACAGCTGCAGCTGAGTGTGTGTCTATGGTGTCTATGCAAGCAGAAATATCAGAGTTCACTCCCTCCTCCCTTACATCATTCATAGATAACACATTAACATTGTTAGGAGTCATGTCAGTACGGGCTGAAGGTTCAGCCCTTGGGGGGGGCCCAAACTGGGAGGTTATCTGCCCCAAATCTGTCCCAAGTAGCACGTTTGCAGGGATCCGATCAGTTACCCCCACCTCCCTCACCCCCCGCCCTGCGCCCCAGTCCACATAAATGTCAGCAACAGGCAGCGCCGGGTCAGTGCCTCCAATCCCGGAGACAGCGAGGGTTTTTCCAGGGATCAAGTCTTGGGGGGACACCATCTCAGGCCGCACCAGAGTCACCTCCGAGGCGCTGTCTCGCAGTCCTATGGTCACAGACCGGCCGACGGTGACAGGTTGGAAGCTGTCCAGGGACCTACCACCACCCCCACCCACACAATACACCTTGGGCGGCCCTTGGGACGGGGACGGAGCCGGGGCCTTGGGACGCTGAGGGCACATGGCCTTGAAGTGTCCAGGTAGGTTGCACTGGTGGCACCGTCTTGGTTCCGCCACGGGCCTGGAGAGGGGAGTTGAGGGGGACACCCCCTGCAGTCTAGGGGCAGGTGGGGCAGTCGCAGAATTCATCTTACCCCCTCTCCAGGTGCTGCTGGTGGCCGCTCTCCTGGCCTCAGGGGCCCGGTTGTTGGTGTAGTCATCGGCAAGGGCAGCTGTAGCCGTGGACCCCTTTGGCTTCTGGTCTCGGATGAACTGGCGGAGATCCTCAGGGCAGTTCCACAAGAGTTGCTCCGTGATGAACAAGTCCAGGATCTCCGGTCCGGTGGAAAGCTGCAGGCCTTGGGTCCAGTGGTCGGCAGCTCGGGCAAGTGCCCGCCGGTGGTCAGCCCAGGAGTCCTTTGGTCCCTTCTGTAGGCTCCGGAACTTCTTGCGGTAGGACTCTGGAGTGAGGTTGTACTGTTGGATCAGGGCCCGCTTGATGGTGTCGTAGCCCTGATCTGCCTCAGCAGGCAAGTCCCCAAGGATATCCAGGGCCTTACCCCTTAAACGGGGGGTCAGGTATTTGGCCCACTGGTCCTTGTCCAGATGGTGCTGCAAGCAAGTCCGTTCAAAAGCAGTCAAGAAAGAGTCCAAGTCTCCATCCTTCTCCAGCACTGGGAAGTCCTCAACACGGACCTTTGGAAGTTTGGTGTCTCGAAGGTCACATGTGGCTGATGAGGGCCGGAGCTGAGCTAGCTGCAGCTGGTAGTCACGGTCTGCCTGTCGCTCTCGCTCTTCACGCGCTGCCTGCCGCTCTCGCTCCGCAGCCTCACCTCTGCGTGCCGCTCCGCAGCCTCAGCGTCACGCGCTGCCTGCCGCTCTGCCCTGCGCTCTGCCAGGAGTTCCTTGTAGCCCTTCTGGTCTCCAGCCTGGAGAAGGGCCATAGCCATTTGAAGAAGGCTATCCGAGCCTCCCAGGCTCGGTGGAATGGCACGTGGTGATCTGCGGCACGCTGCAGAGCTAGGCGATTCACTGTCCCTTTCAGAGCGGAGGGCTGGCATCTGGCTCGTTGAGGAACCTTGGGTGAGCTCCTCCTCATCTTGTCCAGCAGTGCCAGGTTGCGCAATGTCCTCGGCAGAACGGTTTTCTGGCGTCGAGCTCCTGGAGGACTCGTGGGCAACCTCCTCATTGCTGTCCACAGCACCGTCCTCCCTCTCTTCGGCTCCTGCCTTAGCATTGGCCAGTTGCATAGCTCTGCTCCTGGTGCCATCAGCCATTCTTGCAGACTTTTGGTCACTGACACAGAACTGACACCTGATGCCTCCACACACCTTACAGTATCTGCACTCTGACACTCTAGTGTTGAGCTAGTCTGAAGACCCCAGCAGCCACAGCTGCTGCAGGCAGTCTTTAGTGTCTGGGAGTATGGGTCTCACACTCACACACACTATTATCTCGATCCCACCGCTATGCCACCAATATGTCACAAACCACCGGGGGGGTCACTCAGAAATCCCCCGCGCTGGCTACCAGTACGTCACAATCGGGGGGTAACAAGTGGGGTCACCCCTCCTTTATACCTCCCGACCGACAGACAGAGCACGTGACGCGCTCTCTAGCGCCCCTCTTATAGTCAGGCCAATTATGGAATTGCCCGACAATAAGCAAGGAGGCCGCTATACTACTTATGCCGATTATTGAAGGGTCCCCGGTGAGAGTAGGGTATATATTCCCCCGACCTCCGCGGGCGGAATATATAAAACCTCCCAGAATCTCACTGGCCTCCCCACAATAATCCTTGGCACAACTCGCTGCCACCAACCGCTTCACGGTAACTATTAGCCGAACACACAGACGTGGGATTCAAGATCGAGATAACAGAACAGCCCAAGATTAATTATATAATTTAATCAGCCTAAAGCACACTAGAAACTACAATATATACAATAGGGAATCTACAGAATATACATATGTCAGAGTACAGTTACAGATAAAGCATGGTTTACAAACAGGTATGCAATTCAATCAGTTACCTTGTGCGTCTGGCCACAGGGGGGCGCTGTAGACCAGGTTTCCAGGAACTCCCACAGATGTTTCCTACACGTGACCCCCAGCGAAAGAACCCTGGAAAATGGCCGAAGTAGGGTTATCAACCTGGACAAATCCAGGTCCCCTCCTACCTTCGTGACCTCACAGGGAGCACTGCTCCACCCCTGGCTGGAGTTATGGACAAAATCCACAACATGGAATATGGCCATAACTTTGCCTGGGAGCGTCGTAGGCGGACGCCAATGCTCTCATTGTGATAGTTATGAATTTAGCTACAGAACGAGGGGACTCATGACTTGTCTGCCAGTTCCCCATTGGCTGATATCACGCCTGGGGCATTTCCCAATGTCCTGCTCCCATAAAAAGGGTGTGCCGGCATCGTCCGCATGCGAAAACACCATTTTTATGGTTGCCGTATTTATCGGAAATATGGCTTGCGAGATATGAACCATTTTTTTACTGGAGTCGTTCTGTCTAGCTAGTTCCAGAGCCTTATAATGAGATACAACTCTTGTTACAGGGTGACGGCAGGGAGTCATCCTGTGTCCATTGTTCCCACACCACCTCATCTCCATATCACAGGAGATGGCCATGGGATTTGTTGCTAAACCAGTTGTGTGAAGGAAAGGGGGGGTGACACCAGGAGAGGGCTTCCTGACATACTTGAATATCATGATTTATCGTCATATCTCCGGATTTACCTCACAGATCCCTCTTTGTGTAATGACTCTATATAATAGATAGGAATAGATCCCTTTGTGTGTAATGCCTCTATATAATAGATAGGAATAGATCCCTCTGCGTGTAATGACTCTATATATAATAGATAGGAATAGATCCCTCTGCGTGTAATGACTCTATATATAATAGATAGGAATAGATCCCTCTGCGTGTAATGGCTCTATATATAATAGATAGGAATAGATCCCTCTGCGTGTAATGACTCTATATAATAGATAGGAATAGATCCCTTTGTGTGTAATGACTCTATATAATAGATAGGAATAGATCCCTCTTTGTGTAATGACTCTATATAATAGATAGGAATAGATCCCTTTGTGTGTAATGCCTCTATATAATAGATAGGAATAGATCCCTCTTTGTGTAATGACTCTATATAATAGATAGGAATAGATCCCTTTGTGTGTAATGACTCTCTATATAATAGATAGGAATAGATCCCTCTTGTGTAATGACTCTATATAATAGGAATAGATCCCTTTGTGTGTAATGCCTCTATATAATAGATAGGAATAGATCCCTTTGTGTGTAATGACTCTATATATAATAGATAGGAATAGATCCCTCTTTGTGTAATGACTCTATATAATAGATAGGAATAGATCCCTTTGTGTGTAATGACTCTATATATAATAGATAGGAATAGATCCCTCTTTGTGTAATGACTCTATATAATAGATAGGAATAGATCCCTCTGTGTGTAATGACTCTATATAATAGATAGGAATAGATCCCCCTGTGTGTAATGACTCTACATAATAGGAATAGATCCCTCTGTGTGTAATGACTCTATATAATAGATAGGAATAGATCCCTCTTTGTGTAATGACTCTATATAATAGATAGGAATAGATCCCTTTGTGTGTAATGACTCTATATAATAGATAGGAATAGATCCCTTTGTGTGTAATGCCTCTATATAATAGATAGGAATAGATCCCTTTGTGTGTAATGCCTCTATATAATAGGAATAGATCCCTCTTTGTGTAATGACTCTATATAATAGATAGGATTAGATCCCTCTGTGTGTAATGACTCTATATATAATAGATAGGAATAGATCCCTATGTGTAATGACTCTATATATAATAGATAGGAATAGATCCCTGTGTGTAATGATTCTATATATAATAGATAGGAATAGATCCCTGTGTGTAATGACTCTATATATAATAGATAGGAATAGATCCCTGTGTGTAATGACTTTATATAATACATAGGAATAGATCCCTCTGTGTGTAATGACTCTATATAATACATAGGAATAGATCCCTCTGTGTGTAATGACTCTATATAATAGATAGGATTAGATCCCTCTGTGTGTAATGACTCTATATATAATAGATAGGAATAGATCCCTATGTGTAATGACTCTATATATAATAGATAGGAATAGATCCCTCTGCGTGTAATGGCTCTATATAATAGGAATAGATCCCTGTGTGTAATGACTCTATATAATAGATAGGAATAGATCCCTCTGTGTGTAATGACTCTATATAATAGATAGGAATAGATCCCTCTGCGTGTAATGGCTCTATATATAATAGATAGGAATAGATCCCTCTGTGTGTAATGACTCTATATATAATAGATAGGAATAGATCCCTCTGCGTGTAATGACTCTATATATAATAGATAGGAATAGATCCCTCTGCGTGTAATGACTCTATATAATAGGAATAGATCCCTCTGCGTGTAATGACTCTATATAATAGATAGGAATAGATCCCTCTGTGTGTAATGACTCTATATAATAGATAGGAATAGATTCCTCTGCGTGTAATGGCTCTATATAATAGGAATAGATCCCTCTGCGTGTAATGACTCTATATAATAGGAATAGATCCCTCTGTGTGTAATGACTCTATATATAATAGATAGGAATAGATTCCTTTGCGTGTAATGGCTCTATATAATAGGAATAGATCCCTCTGCGTGTAATGGCTCTATATAATAGGAATAGATCCCTGTGTGTAATGACTCTATATAATAGATAGGAATAGATCCCTCTGTGTGTAATGACTCTATATATAATAGATAGGAATAGATCCCTTTGTGTGTAATGACTCTATATATAATAGATAGGAATAGATCCCTGTGTGTAATGACTCTATATATAATAGATAGGAATAGATCCCTGTGTGTAGTGACTCTATATATAATAGATAGGAATAGATCCCTGTGTGTAATGACTCTATATAATAGGAATAGATCCCTCTGTGTGTAATGACTCTATATAATACATAGGAATAGATCCCTCTGTGTGTAATGACTCTATATATGATAGATAGGAATAGATCCCTCTGCGTGTAATGGCTCTATATAATAGGAATAGATCCCTCTGTGTGTAATGACTCTATATAATAGATAGGAATAGATCCCTCTGCGTGTAATGGCTCTATATATAATAGATAGGAATAGATCCCTGTGTGTAATGGCTCTATATATAATAGATAGGAATAGATCCCTGTGTGTAATGACTCTATATATAATAGATAGGAATAGATCCCTATGTGTAATGACTCTATATATAATAGATAGGAATAGATCCCTGTGTGTAATGACTCTATATATAATAGATAGGAATAGATCCCTGTGTGTAATGACTCTATATATAATAGATAGGAATAGATCCCTGTGTGTAATGACTCTATATAATACATAGGAATAGATCCCTCTGTGTGTAATGACTCTATATAATAGATAGGAATAGATCCCTCTGTGTGTAATGACTCTATATATAATAGATAGGAATAGATCCCTCTGCGTGTAATGGCTCTATATAATAGGAATAGATCCCTGTGTGTAATGACTCTATATAATAGATAGGAATAGATCCCTCTGTGTGTATTGACTCTATATAATAGATAGGAATAGATCCCTCTGCGTGTAATGGCTCTATATATAATAGATAGGAATAGATCCCTCTGTGTGTAATGACTCTATATATAATAGATAGGAATAGATCCCTCTGCGTGTAATGACTATATAATAGATAGGAATAGATCCCTCTGCGTGTAATGACTCTATATAATAGGAATAGATCCCTCTGCGTGTAATGACTCTATATAATAGGAATAGATCCCTCTGCGTGTAATGACTCTATATAATAGGAATAGATCCCTCTGTGTGTAATGACTCTATATAATACATAGGAATAGATCCCTCTGTGTGTAATGACTCTATATATAATAGATAGGAATAGATCCCTCTGCGTGTAATGGCTCTATATAATAGGAATAGATCCCTGTGTGTAATGACTCTATATAATAGATAGGAATAGATCCATCTGTGTGTAATGACTCTATATAATAGATAGGAATCGATCCCTCTGTGTATAATGACTCTATATATAATAGGAATCTATCCCTCTGTGTGTAATGACTCTATATAATAGATAGGAATAGATCCCTCTGTGTGTAATGACTCTATAATAGATAGGAATAGATCCCTCTGTGTGTAATGACTCTATATAATAGATAGGAATAGATCCCTCTGCGTGTAATGACTCTATATAATAGATCGGAATAGATCCCTCTGTGTGTAATGACTCTATATAATAGATAGGAATAGATCCCTCTGTGTGTAATGACTCTATATAATAGATAGGAATAGATCCCTCTGTGTGTAATGACTCTATATAATAGATAGGAATAGATCCCTCTGTGTGTAATGACTCTATATAATAGATAGGAATAGATCCCTCTGCGTGTAATGGCTCTATATATAATAGATAGGAATAGATGCCTCTGCGTGTAATGACTCTATATAATAGATAGGAATAGATCCCTCTGCGTGTAATGACTCTATATAATAGGAATAGATCCCTCTGCGTGTAATGACTCTATATAATAGGAATAGATCCCTCTGCGTGTAATGACTCTATATAATAGATAGGAATAGATCCCTCTGTGTGTAATGACTCTATATAATAGGAATAGATCCCTCTGCGTGTAATGACTCTATATAATAGATAGGAATAGATCCCTCTGTGTGTAATGACTCTATATAATAGATAGGAATAGATCCCTCTGCGTGGAATGGCTCTATATAATAGGAATAGATCCCTCTGTGTGTAATGACTATATAATAGGAATAGATCCCTCTGCGTGTAATGACTCTATATATAATAGATAGGAATAGATCCCTCTGCGTGTAATGGCTCTATATAATAGATAGGAATAGATCCCTCTGCGTGTAATGGCTCTATATAATAGGAATAGATCCCTCTGCGTGTAATGGCTCTATATAATCGGAATAGATTCCTGTGTGTAATGACTCTATATAATAGATAGGAATAGATCCCTCTGCGTGTAATGGCTCTATATATAATAGATAGGAATAGATCCCTCTGTGTGTAATGACTCTATATAATAGATAGGAATAGATCCCTCTGCGTGTAATGACTCTATATAATAGATAGGAATCGATCCCTCTGCGTGTAATGGCTCTATATAATAGGAATAGATCCCTGTGTGTAATGACTCTATATAATAGATAGGAATAGATCCCTCTGCGTGTAATGGCTCTATATAATAGATAGGAATAGATCCCTCTGCGTGTAATGACTCTATAATAGATAGGAATAGATCCCTCTGTGTGTAATGACTCTATATAATAGATAGGAATAGATCCCTCTGCGTGTAATGGCTCTATATAATAGGAATAGATTCCTCTGCGTGTAATGGCTCTATATAATAGGAATAGATCCCTCTGCGTGTAATGACTCTATATAATAGGAATAGATCCCTCTGCGTGTAATAACTCTATATAATAGATAGGAATAGATCCCTCTGCGTGTAATGACTATATATAATAGATAGGAATAGATCCCTCTGCGTGTAATGACTCTATATAATAGATAGGAATAGATCCCTCTGTGTGTAATGACTCTATATAATAGATAGGAATAGATCCCTCTGTGTGTAATGACTCTATATAATAGATAGGAATAGATCCCTCTGCGTGGAATGGCTCTATATAATAGGAATAGATCCCTCTGTGTGTAATGACTCTATATAATAGATAGGAATAGATCCCTCTGCGTGGAATGGCTCTATATAATAGGAATAGATCCCTCTGTGTGTAATGACTCTATATAATAGATAGGAATAGATCCCTCTGCGTGTAATGACTCTATATATAATAGATAGGAATAGATCCCTCTGCGTGTAATGACTCTATATAATAGATAGGAATAGATCCCTCTGCGTGTATTGGCTCTATATAATAGGAATAGATCCCTGTGTGTAATGACTCTATATAATAGATAGGAATAGATCCCTCTGCGTGTAATGGCTCTATATATAATAGATAGGAATAGATCCCTCTGTGTGTAATGACTCTATATATAATAGATAGGAATAGATCCCTCTGCGTGGAATGGCTCTATATAATAGGAATAGATCCCTCTGTGTGTAATGACTCTATATAATAGGAATAGATCCCTCTGCGTGTAATGACTCTATATAATAGATAGGAATAGATCCCTCTGCGTGTATTGGCTCTATATAATAGGAATAGATCCCTGTGTGTAATGACTCTATATAATAGATAGGAATAGATCCCTCTGCGTGTAATGGCTCTATATATAATAGATAGGAATAGATCCCTCTGTGTGTAATGACTCTATATATAATAGATAGGAATAGATCCCTCTGCGTGGAATGGCTCTATATAATAGGAATAGATCCCTCTGTGTGTAATGACTCTATATAATAGGAATAGATCCCTCTGCGTGTAATGGCTCTATATATAATAGATAGGAATAGATCCCTCTGCGTGTAATGGCTCTATATAATAGATAGGAATAGATCCCTCTGCGTGTAATGGCTCTATATAATAGGAATAGATCCCTCTGCGTGTAATGGCTCTATATAATAGGAATAGATTCCTGTGTGTAATGACTCTATATAATAGATAGGAATAGATCCCTCTGCGTGTAATGGCTCTATATAATAGATAGGAATAGATCCCTCTGCGTGTAATGACTCTATAATAGATAGGAATAGATCCCTCTGTGTGTAATGACTCTATATAATAGATAGGAATAGATCCCTCTGCGTGTAATGGCTCTATATAATAGGAATAGATTCCTCTGCGTGTAATGGCTCTATATAATAGGAATAGATCCCTCTGCGTGTAATGACTCTATATAATAGGAATAGATCCCTCTGCGTGTAATAACTCTATATAATAGATAGGAATAGATCCCTCTGCGTGTAATGACTATATATAATAGATAGGAATAGATCCCTCTGCGTGTAATGACTCTATATAATAGATAGGAATAGATCCCTCTGTGTGTAATGACTCTATATAATAGATAGGAATAGATCCCTCTGCGTGGAATGGCTCTATATAATAGGAATAGATCCCTCTGTGTGTAATGACTCTATATAATAGATAGGAATAGATCCCTCTGCGTGTAATGACTCTATATAATAGATAGGAATAGATCCCTCTGCGTGTATTGGCTCTATATAATAGGAATAGATCCCTGTGTGTAATGACTCTATATAATAGGAATAGATCCCTCTGCGTGTAATGACTCTATATATAATAGATAGGAATAGATCCCTCTGCGTGTAATGGCTCTATATATAATAGATAGGAATAGATCCCTCTGTGTGTAATGACTCTATATATAATAGATAGGAATAGATCCCTCTGCGTGGAATGGCTCTATATAATAGGAATAGATCCCTCTGCGTGTAATGACTCTATATAATAGATAGGAATAGATCCCTCTGCGTGTATTGGCTCTATATAATAGGAATAGATCCCTGTGTGTAATGACTCTATATAATAGGAATAGATCCCTCTGCGTGTAATGACTCTATATATAATAGATAGCAATAGATCCCTCTGCGTGTAATGACTCTATATATAATAGATAGGAATAGATCCCTCTGCGTGTAATGACTCTATATATAATAGATAGGAATAGATCCCGCTGTGTGTAATGACTCTATATATAATAGGAATAGATCCCTCTGCGTGCAATGACTGTATATAATAGATAGGAATAGATCCCTCTGCGTGTAATGACTCTATATAATAGATAGGAATAGATCCCTCTGTGTGTATTGGCTCTATATAATAGGAATAGATCCCTGTGTGTAATGACTCTATATAATAGATAGGAATAGATCCCTCTGCATGTAATGACTCTATATAATAGATAGGAATAGATCCCTCTGCGTGTAATGGCTCTATATATAATAGGAATAGATCCCTCTGCGTGTAATGACTCTATTTGATACATAGGAATAGATCCCTCTGCGTGTAATGGCTCTATATAATAGATAGGAATAGATCCCTCTGCGTGTAATGGCTCTATATAATAGGAATAGATCCCTCTGCGTGTAATGGCTCTATATAATAGGAATAGATCCCTCTGCGTGTAATGGCTCTATATAATAGGAATAGATCCCTCTGCGTGTAATGGCTCTATATAATAGGAATAGATCCCTCTGCGTGTAATGGCTCTATATAATAGGAATAGATCCCTCTGCGTGTAATGGCTCTATATAATAGGAATAGATCCCTGTGTGTAATGACTCTATATAATAGATAGGAATAGATCCCTGTGTGTAATGACTCTATATAATAGGAATAGATCCCTCTGCGTGTAATGGCTCTATATACAAGATAGGAATAGATCCCTCTGTGTGTAATGGCTCTATATATAATAGATAGGAATAGATCCCTCTGTGTGTAATGACTCTATATAATAGATAGGAATAGATCCCTGTGTGTAATGACTCTATATAATAGATAGGAATAGATCCCTCTGCGTGTAATGACTCTATATATACTAGATAGGAATAGATCCCTTTGTGTGTAATGCCTCTATATAATAGATAGGAATAGATCCCTCTGCGTGTAATGACTCTATATATAATAGATAGGAATAGATCCCTCTGCGTGTAATGACTCTATATATAATAGATAGGAATAGATCCCTCTGCGTGTAATGACTCTATATATAATAGATAGGAATAGATCCGTCTGCGTGTAATGGCTCTATATATAATAGATAGGAATAGATCCCTCTGCGTGTAATGACTCTATATAATAGATAGGAATAGATCTCTTTGTGTGTAATGACTCTACATAATAGATAGGAATAGATCCCTCTTTGTGTAATGACTCTATATAATAGATAGGAATAGATCCCTTTGTGTGTAATGACTCTATATAATAGATAGGAATAGATCCCTTTGTGTGTAATGACTCTATATATAATAGATAGGAATAGATCCCTCTTTGTGTAATGACTCTATATAATAGGAATAGATCCCTTTGTGTGTAATGCCTCTATAGAATAGATAGGAATAGATCCCTTTGTGTGTAATGACTCTATATATAATAGATAGGAATAGATCCCTCTGCGTGTAATGACTCTATATATAATAGATAGGAATAGATCCCTCTGCGTGTAATGGCTCTATATATAATAGATAGGAATAGATCCCTCTGCGTGTAATGACTCTATATAATAGATAGGAATAGATCCCTTTGTGTGTAATGACTCTATATAATAGATAGGAATAGATCCCTCTTTGTGTAATGACTCTATATAATAGATAGGAATAGATCCCTTTGTGTGTAATGCCTCTATATAATAGATAGGAATAGATCCCTCTGCGTGTAATGACTCTATATATAATAGATAGGAATAGATCCCTCTGCGTGTAATGACTCTATATATAATAGATAGGAATAGATCCCTCTGCGTGTAATGACTCTATATATAATAGATAGGAATAGATCCCTCTGCGTGTAATGACTCTATATATAATAGATAGGAATAGATCCCTCTGCGTGTAATGACTCTATATATAATAGATAGGAATAGATCCCTCTGCGTGTAATGGCTCTATATATAATAGATAGGAATAGATCCCTCTGCGTGTAATGACTCTATATAATAGATAGGAATAGATCCCTTTGTGTGTAATGACTCTATATAATAGATAGGAATAGATCCCTCTTTGTGTAATGACTCTATATAATAGATAGGAATAGATCCCTTTGTGTGTAATGCCTCTATATAATAGATAGGAATAGATCCCTCTTTGTGTAATGACTCTATATAATAGATAGGAATAGATCCCTTTGTGTGTAATGACTCTCTATATAATAGATAGGAATAGATCCCTCTTTGTGTAATGACTCTATATAATAGGAATAGATCCCTTTTGTGTGTAATGCCTCTATATAATAGATAGGAATAGATCCCTTTGTGTGTAATGACTCTATATATAATAGATAGGAATAGATCCCTCTTTGTGTAATGACTCTATATAATAGATAGGAATAGATCCCTTTGTGTGTAATGACTCTATATATAATAGATAGGAATAGATCTTTCTTTGTGTAATGACTCTATATAATAGATAGGAATAGATCCCTCTGTGTGTAATGACTCTATATAATAGATAGGAATAGATCCCCCTGTGTGTAATGACTCTACATAATAGGAATAGATCCCTCTGTGTGTAATGACTCTATATAATAGATAGGAATAGATCCCTCTTTGTGTAATGACTCTATATAATAGATAGGAATAGATCCCTTTGTGTGTAATGACTCTATATAATAGATAGGAATAGATCCCTTTGTGTGTAATGCCTCTATATAATAGATAGGAATAGATCCCTTTGTGTGTAATGCCTCTATATAATAGGAATAAATCCCTCTTTGTGTAATGACTCTATATAATAGATAGGATTAGATCCCTCTGTGTGTAATGACTCTATATATAATAGATAGGAATAGATCCCTGTGTGTAATGACTCTATATATAATAGATAGGAATAGATCCCTGTGTGTAATGACTCTATATATAATAGATAGGAATAGATCCCTGTGTGTAATGACTCTATATATAATAGATAGGAATAGATCCCTGTGTGTAATGACTCTATATATAATAGATAGGAATAGATCCCTGTGTGTAATGACTTTATATAATACATAGGAATAGATCCCTCTGTGTGTAATGACTCTATATAATACATAGGAATAGATCCCTCTGTGTGTAATGACTCTATATATAATAGATAGGAATAGATCCTCTGCGTGTAATGGCTCTATATAATAGGAATAGATCCCTGTGTGTAATGACTCTATATAATAGATAGGAATAGATCCCTCTGCGTGTAATGGCTCTATATATAATAGATAGGAATAGATCCCTCTGTGTGTAATGACTCTATATATAATAGATAGGAATAGATCCCTCTGCGTGTAATGACTCTATATAATAGATAGGAATAGATTCCTCTGCGTGTAATGGCTCTATATAATAGGAATAGATCCCTCTGCGTGTAATGACTCTATATAATAGGAATAGATCCCTCTGCGTGTAATAACTCTATATAATAGATAGGAATAGATCCCTCTGCGTGTAATGACTCTATATAATAGATAGGAATAGACCCCTCTGTGTGTAATGACTCTATATAATAGATAGGAATAGATCCTTCTGTGTGTAATGACTCTATATAATAGGAATAGATCCCTCTGCGTGTAATGACTCTATATAATAGATAGGAATAGATCTCTCTGCGTGTAATGACTCTATATAATAGATAGGAATAGATCCCTCTGTGTGTAATGACTCTATATAATAGATAGGAATAGATCCCTCTGTGTGTAATGCCTCTATATAATAGATAGGAATAGAACCCTCTGTGTGTAATGACTCTATATAATAGATAGGAATAGATCCCTCTGTGTGTAATGACTCTATATAATAGATAGGAATAGATCCCTCTGCGTGTAATGACTATATATAATAGATAGGAATAGATCCCTCTGTGTGTAATGACTATATATAATAGATAGGAATAGATCCCTCTGTGTGTAATGACTCTATATAATAGATAGGAATAGATCCCTCTGTGTGTAATGACTCTATATAATAGATAGGAATAGATCCCTGTGTGTAATGACTCTATATATAATAGATAGGAATAGATCCCTCTGCGTGGAATGGCTCTATATAATAGGAATAGATCCCTCTGCGTGTAATGACTCTATATAATAGATAGGAATAGATCCCTCTGCGTGGAATGGCTCTATATAATAGATAGGAATAGATCCCTCTGTGTGTAATGACTCTATATAATAGGAATAGATCCCTCTGTGTGTAATGCCTCTATATAATAGATAGGAATAGATCTCTCTGCGTGTAATGACTCTATATAATAGATAGGAATAGATCCTCTGCGTGTATTGGCTCTATATAATAGGAATAGATCCCTGTGTGTAATGACTCCATATAATAGATAGGAATAGATCCCTCTGCGTGTAATGGCTCTATATAATAGGAATAGATCCCTCTGCGTGTAATGACTCTATATAATAGATAGGAATAGATCCCTCTGCGTGTAATGGCTCTATATATAATAGGAATAGATCCCTCTGCGTGTAATGGCTTCTATATAATAGATAGGAGTAGATCCCTCTGCGTGTAATGACTGTATATAATAGATAGGAATAGCTCCCTCTGCGTGTAATGGCTCTATATAATAGGAATAGATCCCTGTGTGTAATGACTCTATATAATAGGAATAGATCCCTCTGCATGTAATGACTCTATATAATAGATAGGAATAGATCCCTCTGCGTGTAATGGCTCTATATAATAGGAATACATCCCTCTGCGTGTAATGGCTCTATATAATAGGAATAGATCCCTGTGTGTAATGACTCTATATATAAGATAGGAATAGATCCCTCTGTGTGTAATGACTCTATATATACTAGACAGGAATAGATCCCTCTGTGTGTAATGACTCTAAATATAATAGATAGGAATAGATCCCTCTGCGTGTAATGACTCTATATAATAGATAGGAATAGATCCCTCTGCGTGTAATGACTCTATATAATAGGAATAGATCCCTCTGCGTGTAATGACTCTATATAATAGATAGGAATAGATCCCTGTGTGTAATGACTCTATATAATAGATAGGAATAGATCCTCTGCGTGTAATGACTCTATATAATAGATAGGAATAGATCCCTCTGCGTGTAATGACTCTATATAATAGATAGGAATAGATCCCTCTGTGTGTAATGACTCTATATATAATAGATAGGAATAGATCCCTCTGCGTGTAATGGCTCTATATAATAGGAATAGATCCCTGTGTGTAATGACTCTATATAATAGATAGGAATAGATCCCTCTGTGTGTAATGACTCTATATAATAGATAGGAATAGATCCCTCTGCGTGTAATGGCTCTATATATAATAGATAGGAATAGATCCCTCTGCGTGTAATGATTCTATATAATAGATAGGAATAGATCCCTCTGCGTGTAATGACTCTATATAATAGATAGGAATAGATCCTTTAGTGTGTAATGCCTCTATATAATAGATAGGAATAGATCCCTCTGCGTGTAATGACTCTATATAATAGATAGGAATAGATCCCTCTGCGTGTAATGATTCTATATAATAGATAGGAATAGATCCCTTTGTGTGTAATGCCTCTATATAATAGATAGGAATACGGTAGATCCCTCTGCGTGTAATGACTCTATATAATAGATAGGAATAGATCCCTCTGCGTGTAATGACTCTATATAATAGATAGGAATAGATCCCTCTGCGTGTAATGCCTCTATATAATAGATATGAATAGATCCCTCTGCGTGTAATGACTCTATATATAATAGATAGGAATAGATCCCTCTGCGTGTAATGACTCTATATATAATAGATAGGAATAGATCCCTCTGCGTGTAATGGCTCTATATATAATAGATAGGAATAGATCCCTCTGCGTGTAATGGCTCTATATATAATAGATAGAAATAGATCCCTCTGCGTGTAATGGCTCTATATATAATAGATAGGAATAGATCCCTCTGCGTGTAATGGCTCTATATAATAGATAGGAATAGATCCCTCTGCGTGTAATGACTATATATAATAGATAGGAATAGATCCCTCTGCGTGTAATGGCTCTATATATAATAGATAGGAATAGATCCCTCTGCGTGTAATGGCTCTATATAATAGATAGGAATAGATCCCTCTGCGTGTAATGACTCTATATAATAGATAGGAATAGATCCCTCTGTGTGTAATGGCTCTATATAATAGGAATAGATCCCTGTGTGTAATGACTCTATATAATAGATAGGAATAGATCCCTCTGCGTGTAATGACTCTATATAATAGATAGGAATAGATCCCTCTGCGTGTAATGGCTCTATATATAATAGATAGGAATAGATCCCTCTGCGTGTAATGGCTCTATATAATAGGAATAGATCCCTCTGCGTGTAATGGCTCTATATAATAGGAATAGATCCCTCTGCGTGTAATGACTCTATATAATAGATAGGAATAGATCCCTCTGTGTGTAATGACTCTATATAATAGATAGGAATAGATCCCCCTGTGTGTAATGACTCTATATAATAGATAGGAATAGATCCCTTTGTGTGTAATGACTCTATATATAATAGATAGGAATAGATCCCTCTGTGTTTAATGACTCTATATAATAGATAGGAATAGATCCCCCTGTGTGTAATGACTCTATATAATAGATAGGAATAGATCCCTTTGTGTGTAATGACTCTATATAATAGATAGGAATAGATCCCTCTGTGTGTAATGACTCTATATAATAGATAGGAATAGATCCCTTTGCGTGTAATGACTCTATATATAATAGATAGGAATAGATCCCTCTGCGTGTAATGGCTCTATATATAATAGATAGGAATAGATCCCTCTGCGTGTAATGGCTCTATATATAATAGATAGGAATAGATCCCTCTGCGTGTAATGGCTCTATATATAATAGATAGGAATAGATCCCTCTGCGTGTAATGGCTCTATATATAATAGATAGGAATAGATCCCTCTGCGTGTAATGGCTCTATATAATAGATAGGAATAGATCCCTCTGCGTGTAATGACTCTATATAATAGATAGGAATAGATCCCTCTGTGTGTAATGGCTCTATATAATAGGAATAGATCCCTGTGTGTAATGACTCTATATAATAGATAGGAATAGATCCCTCTGCGTGTAATGACTCTATATATAATAGATAGGAATAGATCCCTCTGCGTGTAATGACTCTATATAATAGATAGGAATAGATCCCTCTGCGTGTAATGGCTCTATATATAATAGATAGGAATAGATCCCTCTGCGTGTAATGGCTCTATATATAATAGATAGGAATAGATCCCTCTGCGTGTAATGGCTCTATATAATAGGAATAGATCCCTGTGTGTAATGACTCTATATAATAGATAGGAATAGATCCCTCTGCGTGTAATGACTCTATATAATAGATAGGAATAGATCCCTCTGCGTGTAATGGCTCTATATAATAGGAATAGATCCCTGTGTGTAATGACTCTATATAATAGATAGGAATAGATCCCTCTGCGTGTAATGACTCTATATAATAGATAGGAATAGATCCCTCTGCGTGTAATGGCTCTATATAATAGATAGGAATAGATCCCTGTGTGTAATGACTCTATATAATAGATAGGAATAGATCCCTCTGCGTGTAATGACTCTATATATAATAGATAGGAATAGATCCCTCTGCGTGTAATGACTCTATATATAATAGATAGGAATAGATCCCGCTGTGTGTAATGACTCTATATATAATAGGAATAGATCCCTCTGCGTGCAATGACTCTATATAATAGATAGGAATAGATCCCTCTGTGTGTAATGGCTCTATATAATAGGAATAGATCCCTGTGTGTAATGACTCTATATAATAGATAGGAATAGATCCCTCTGCGTGTAATGACTCTATAATAGATAGGAATAGATCCCTCTGCGTGTAATGACTCTATATAATAGATAGGAATAGATCCCTCTGCGTGTAATGGCTCTATATATAATAGATAGGAATAGATCCCTCTGCGTGTAATGGCTCTATATAATAGGAATAGATCCCTCTGCGTGTAATGGCTCTATATAATAGGAATAGATCCCTGTGAGGTAAATCCGGAGATATGACGATAAATCATGATATTCAAGTTATGTCAGGAAGCCCTCTCCTGGTGTCACCCCCCCTTTCCTTCACACAACTTGTTTAGCAACCCATCCCATGGCCATCTCCTGTGATATGGAAATTAGGTGATGTGGGAACAAAGGACACAGGATGACTCCCTGCCGTCACCCTGTAACAAGAGTTGTATCTCATTATAAGGCTCTGGAACTAGCCAGACAGAACAACTCCAGTAAAAAATGGTTCATATCTCGCAAGCCATATTTCCGATAAATACGGCAACCATAAAAATGGTGTTTTCGCATGCGGACGATGCTGGCACACCTTTTTTATGGGAGCGGGAGCTTGGGAAATACCCCAGGCGTGATATCAGCCAATGTGGAACTAGTAGACAAGTCATGAAACCTCTCATTCTGTAGCTAAATTCATAACTGTCACAATGAGAGCATTGGCGTCCGCCTACGACGCTCCCAGGCAAAGTTATGGCCATATTCCATGTTGTGGATTTTGTCCATAACTCCAGCCAGGGGTGGAGCAGTGCTTCCCTGTGAGGTCACGAAGGTAGGAGGGGACCTGGATTTGCCCAGGTTGATAACCCTACTTCGGCCATTTTCCAGGGTTCTTTCGCTGGGGGTCACGTGCAGGAAACATCTGTGGGAGTTCCTGGAAACCTGGTCTACAGCGCCCCCCTGTGGCCAGACGCACAAGGTAACTGATTGAATTGCATACCTGTCTGTAAACCATGCTTTATCTGTAACTGTACTCTGACATATGTATATTCTGTAGATTCCCTATTGTATATATTGTAGTTTCTAGTGTGCGTTAGGCTGATTAAATTATATAATTAATCTTGGGCTGTTCTGTTATCTCGATCTTGAATCCCACGTCTGTGTGTTCGGCTAATAGTTACCGTGAAGCGGTTGGTGGCAGCGAGTTTGTGCCAAGGATTATTGTGGGGAGGCCAGTGAGATTCGGGGAGATTTTATATATTCCGCCCGCGGAGGTCGGGGGAATATATACCCTACTCTCACCGGGGACCCTTCAATAATCGGCATAAGTAGTATAGCGGCCTCCTTGCTTATTGTCGGGCAATTCCATAATTGGCCTGACTATAAGAGGGGCGCTAGAGAGCGCGTCACGTGCTCTGTCTGTCGGTCGGGAGGTATAAAGGAGGGGTGACCCCCACTTGTTACCCCCCGATTGTGACGTACTGGTAGCCAGCGCGGGGGATTTCTGAGTGACCCCCCGGTGGTTTGTGACATATTGGTGGCAAGCGGTGGGATCGAGATAATAGTGTGTGTGAGTGTGAGACCCATACTCCCAGACACTAAAGACTGCCTGCAGCAGCTGTGGCTGCTGGGGTCTTCAGACTAGCTCAACACTAGAGTGTCAGAGTGCAGATACTGTAAGGTGTGTGGAGGCATCAGGTGTCAGTTCTGTGTCAGTGACCAAAGTCTGCAAGAATGGCTGAGAGCACCAGGAGCAAAGCCAAAGGAATGGCCGATGCTCAGGCCAGAGACGATGAGGAGGTTGTCCACGAGCCCTCCAAGAGCCCGACGCCAGAGAACAGCTCTGCAGAGGACATCGCACAACCTGGCACTGCTGGACAAAATGAGGAGGAGCTCGCCCAAGGGTCCTCAACGAGCCAGATGCCAGCCCTCCGCTCTGCAATGGACAGTGAATCACCAGGCTCCGCAGCGGGCCGCAGATCACCACGTGCCATTCCACCGAGCCTGGGAGGCTCGGATAGCCTTCTTCAAATGGCTATGGCCCTTCTCCAGGCTGGAGACCAGGAGGGCTACAAGGAACTCCTGGCAGAGCGCAGGGCAGAGCGGCAGGCAGCGCGTGAAGAGCGCCAGGCAGAGCGTGAGGCTGCGGAGCGACGGCAACAGGCAGACCGTGACCACCAGCTGCAGCTAGCTCAGCTCCGGCCCTCATCAGCCACACGTGACCTTCAAGACACCAAACTTCCAAAGGTCCGTGTTGAGGACTTCCCAGTGCTGGAGAAGGATGGAGACTTGGACTCTTTCTTGACTGCTTTTGAACGGACTTGCTTGCAGCACCATCTGGACAAGGAGCAGTGGGCCAAATACCTGACCCCCCGTTTAAGGGGTAAGGCCCTGGATATCCTTGGGGACTTGCCTGCTGAGGCAGATCAGGGCTACGACACCATCAAGCGGGCCCTGATCCAACAGTACAACCTCACCCCAGAGTCCTACCGCAAGAAGTTCCGGAGCCTACAGAAGGGACCAAAGGACTCCTGGGCTGACCACAGGCGGGCACTTGCCCGAGCTGCCGACCACTGGACCCAAGGCCTGCAGCTTTCCACCGGACCGGAGATCCTGGACTTGTTCATCACGGAGCAACTCTTGTGGAACTGCCCTGAGGATCTCCGCCAGTTCATCCGAGACCAGAAGCCAAAGGGGTCCACGGCTACAGCTGCCCTGGCCGATGACTACACCAACAATCGGGCTCCTGAAGCCAGGAGAGCAGCCACCAGCAGCACCTGGAGAGGGGGTAAGATGAATTCTGCGACTGCCCCACCTGCCCCTAGACTGCAGGGGGTGTCCCCCTCAACTCCCCTCTCCAGGCCCGTGGCAGAACCAAGACGGTGCCACCAGTGCAACCTACCTGGACACTCCAAGGCCATGTGCCCTCAGCGTCCCAAGGCCCCGGCTCCGTCCCCGTCCCAAGGGCCGCCCAAGGTGTATTGTGTGGGTGGGGGTGGTGGTAGGTCCCTGGACAGCTTCCAACCTGTCACCGTCGGCCGGTCTGTGACCATAGGACTGCGAGACAGCGCCTCGGAGGTGACTCTGGTGCGGCCTGAGATGGTGTCCCCCCAAGACTTGATCCCTGGAAAAACCCTCGCTGTCTCCGGGATTGGAGGCATTGACCCGGCGCTGCCTGTTGCTGACATTTATGTGGACTGGGGCGCAGGGCGAGGGGTGAGGGAGGTGGGGGTAACTGATCGGATCCCCGCAAACGTGCTACTTGGGACAGATTTGGGGCAGATAACCTCCCAGTTTGGGCCCCAACCAAGGGCTGAACCTTCAGCCAGTACTGACATGCCTCCGGACAATGTTAATGTGTTATCTATGAATGATGTAAGGGAGGAGGGAGTGAACTCTGATATTTCTGCTTGCATAGACACCATAGACACACACACAGCTGCAGCTGTGACAGGGGAGGGGGTCAGAGAAAGGTGTGACAATGCCTCTACAAGTAATCAGCCTGTGAGCTGGGATCTGCTGCCCTCTGCAGGGATAAGCAGAGAGCAGGGTGCTGCAGGGGGAGGACCAGTGTGTGGGGTGGGGGCTACCACAGCAAATGTGGGGTCCCCAGAGATTTCACAGCGGGGTTCTGTTGCTGCAGGAGGGGAACAGGCAGGTGAGATTGGGGCCGGTCCAGGAGCGGAAGTGCTCCCAGGTAAGATCTCGGTGCATGGTTCCCCCACAACCGGGGTGTCAGGAAGCCAGGTAGGTCTGCCTGAACCGGCGACTTGGTCAGGAACGGAGGAGGAGCAGGCACGACCCACGGTCGCAGCGGCTGTGGCCGCTGTCACCCGCAGTGGGAGTGCTGGAAGCCAAGGGGCCTCCCGGAGGTCCGATAGCTCTTCCCCTTCTGACCAAGTGGCAGCCGAGTCAGGTGGAGGCCAGGACACAGGTCCCGGGGTACTGACCGAAGATGTGACAGTCTCGTCGATTCTGGCCACATCTAGTCAGGGGTTTCAGGCAGCGTTAGAAGCTGACGACAGCCTGAAAGCTCTAAAGGAGCAGGCGGCCCAGCCTCCCTCGGACTCGGACCCGGAGCGAGTGGTCTGGGACCAAGGACGGCTGTACCGGGCCACGGTCCAGCAGGGTTCACCGGAGGCGTGGCCCAGGGACCGACAGTTGGTGGTACCCTATCCGTTCCGGACGGAGTTGTTGCGGATCGCACATGAGATTCCGATGGCCGGACACCTAGGGATCGCTAAGCCCAAGGCCAGGTTAAACCAGCATTTCTACTGGCCAAAAATGGGGGCCGATGTGGCTGCCTACTGCCGTTCGTGTGAAACCTGTCAGAGAGTGGGGAAGGCGGGGCCACGCCCCAAAGCCCCACTGGTATCTCTGCCCATCATCGATGAGCCTTTCAGGAGGGTGGCTGTGGATCTGGTCGGCCCGCTGGCCATCCCCAGCAGCTCCGGGAAACGCTTCATACTGACGGTAGTGGACTATGCCACCCGGTACCCAGAAGCAGTGGCCTTGTCGTCCATTCGGGCTGACAAGGTGGCCACCGCATTGCTGGAGATTTTCTCCCGAGTGGGTTTTCCCCAGGAAATGCTCACTGACCGGGGGACCCAATTCATGTCCCAGCTGATGGAGGCCCTCTGTAAGCAAGTCCAGGTGCGACATCTGGTGGCCAGCCCGTACCATCCACAGACTAATGGCCTGTGCGAGCGGTTCAATGGCACCTTAAAGCAGATGCTTAAGATGTTGGTCGACTCCCATGGGCGTGACTGGGAGCGGTATCTCCCACACCTGTTATTTGCTTACCGGGAGGTTCCACAGGCCTCAACAGGATTCTCACCGTTTGAGCTCCTGTACGGGCGACGTGTGCGGGGCCCCCTGGCTCTGGTGAAAGAGGCTTGGGAAGGGGATTTGGCCACCCCTGGAGTGTCGGTTATCGAGTATGTCATGCGCTTCCGGGACAAAATGCAGGCCTTGACGCAACTGGTACACGACAATATGGCTCAAGCCCAGGCCGATCAGAAGCGTTGGTACGACCAGAACGCTTGTGAGAGGACCTACCAAGTGGGTCAAAAGGTGTGGGTACTGGTCCCCGTACCACAGGACAAGCTTCAGGCAGCCTGGGAAGGCCCATACCTCGTGTACCAGCAGCTCAACCCTGTGACGTACCTGGTCACCCTGGACCCTGCCCGTGGAAGGCGGAAGCCCTTCCATGTGAACATGATGAAGGCACATCATGAGCGGGAGGCATGTGCGCTCCCCGTGTGCAACCTGCCCGAGGAGGGAGAAGCGGAAACCCTCTTGGATATGCTAGCCCAGGTTAGGGCAGGCGGATCCATTGAGGATGTGGAGGTTGGCCACCAGCTCTTGGAGGACCAACGGTCCCAGCTGTGGGCCACCCTACACCCCTTCCGGGGGTTGTTTACCAACCAGCCCGGAAGGACTGACTTGGCTGTCCATCACGTGGACACTGGGGATCATCCCCCGATCCGGCGTTCAGCATATCGGGTCTCCCTGGAGGTGCAGCAACACATGCGCCAGGAGATTGACGAGATGCTGAAGCTGGGGGTGATCCAGGCATCCAACAGCGCTTGGGCCTCGCCTGTAGTCCTCGTCCCTAAGAAGGACCGAACCACTCGGTTCTGCGTGGACTACAGGGGGCTCAATGCTGTCACGGTCGCCGATGCGTACCCAATGCCACGCATCGATGACCTGCTCGATCAGTTGGCCGGGGCTCAGTACCTGACCATCATGGACCTGAGCCGGGGATATTGGCAGATCCCCCTGACTCGCAAGGCCAGGGAACGCTCTGCCTTTATTACCCCATTTGGACTGTACGAGTCCACGGTGATGCCATTCGGGATGAGGAATGCCCCTGCCACTTTCCAGCGGATGGTCAACACCCTGCTCAAGGGACTTGAAGGGTACGCGGCCGCGTACCTGGATGACATTGCCGTCTTCAGTCCCACCTGGGAAGATCACCTAGAGCATCTAGCACAGGTGCTCAGGCGGGTCCACCGGGCAGGTTTGACCATCAAGCCGGGCAAGTGTCAGCTGGCCATGAGCGAGGTCCAGTACCTCGGTCACCGGGTAGGCGGGGGAACACTGAAGCCCGAGCCTGAGAAAGTGGAGGCCATCGCATCCTGGCCCACCCCCAGGACCAAGAAGCAGGTGATGTCCTTCTTGGGGACCGCTGGGTACTATAGGAGGTTTGTTCCATGCTATAGTAGCCTGGCAAAGCCCCTGACGGACCTCACCAAGAAGAAGCTGCCCTCTGCAGTCGATTGGACAATGGACTGCGAGACAGCCTTCCGGGCCCTAAAGGACGCCCTGTCCAGCCCGCCCGTGCTACAGGCAGCCGACTTCACGCGGCCGTTTGTAGTACAGACCGACGCCAGTGACTTCGGCCTCGGTGCGGTGCTCAGCCAGGTGGACTCTGCGAGCCAAGAGCACCCAGTCTTGTACCTGAGCAGGAAGCTGTTACCGAGGGAAGTGGCCTATTCCACAATGGAGAAGGAGTGCCTGGCCATAGTGTGGGCCCTGCAGCGTCTGCAACCCTATCTATACGGGCGCCACTTCATCGTGGAGACGGACCACAACCCCCTCAGCTGGTTGCACACCGTCTCTGGGACGAATGGGCGACTGTTGCGATGGAGCCTTGCGCTCCAGCAATACAACTTCACCATTCGCCACAAAAGGGGCCGTGACCACGGTAACGCAGACGGGCTGTCCCGACAAGGAGAGGTCGCGGACGGGCGCACGGGGGAACACCGGAGTGTGCTGCCCCCTAGCGCCCTCAAAAGGGGGGAGGTGTGAGGTAAATCCGGAGATATGACGATAAATCATGATATTCAAGTTATGTCAGGAAGCCCTCTCCTGGTGTCACCCCCCCTTTCCTTCACACAACTTGTTTAGCAACCCATCCCATGGCCATCTCCTGTGATATGGAAATTAGGTGATGTGGGAACAAAGGACACAGGATGACTCCCTGCCGTCACCCTGTAACAAGAGTTGTATCTCATTATAAGGCTCTGGAACTAGCCAGACAGAACGACTCCAGTAAAAAATGGTTCATATCTCGCAAGCCATATTTCCGATAAATACGGCAACCATAAAAATGGTGTTTTCGCATGCGGACGATGCTGGCACACCTTTTTTATGGGAGCGGGAGCTTGGGAAATACCCCAGGCGTGATATCAGCCAATGTGGAACTAGTAGACAAGTCATGAAACCTCTCATTCTGTAGCTAAATTCATAACTGTCACAATGAGAGCATTGGCGTCCGCCTACGACGCTCCCAGGCCAAGTTATGGCCATATTCCATGTTGTGGATTTTGTCCATAACTCCAGCCAGGGGTGGAGCAGTGCTCCCTCTGAGGTCACGAAGGTAGGAGGGGACCTGGATTTGCCCAGGTTGATAACCCTACTTCGGCCATTTTCCAGGGTTCTTTCGCTGGGGGTCACGTGCAGGAAACATCTGTGGGAGTTCCTGGAAACCTGGTCTACAGCGCCCCCCTGTGGCCAGACGCACAAGGTAACTGATTGAATTGCATACCTGTCTGTAAACCATGCTTTATCTGTAACTGTACTCTGACATATGTATATTCTGTAGATTCCCTATTGTATATATTGTAGTTTCTAGTGTGCTTTAGGCTGATTAAATTATATAATTAATCTTGGGCTGTTCTGTTATCTCGATCTTGAATCCCACGTCTGTGTGTTCGGCTAATAGTTACCGTGAAGCGGTTGGTGGCAGCGAGTTTGTGCCAAGGATTATTGTGGGGAGGCCAGTGAGATTCGGGGAGATTTTATATATTCCGCCCGCGGAGGTCGGGGGAATATATACCCTACTCTCACCGGGGACCCTTCAATAATCGGCATAAGTAGTATAGCGGCCTCCTTGCTTATTGTCGGGCAATTCCATAATTGGCCTGACTATAAGAGGGGCGCTAGAGAGCGCGTCACGTGCTCTGTCTGTCGGTCGGGAGGTATAAAGGAGGGGTGACCCCCACTTGTTACCCCCCGATTGTGACGTACTGGTAGCCAGCGCGGGGGATTTCTGAGTGACCCCCCGGTGGTTTGTGACAATCCCTGTGTGTAATGACTCTATATAATAGATAGGAATAGATCCCTCTGCGTGTAATGGCTCTATATAATAGGAATAGATCCCTCTGCGTGTAATGGCTCTATATAATAGATAGGAATAGATCCCTCTGCGTGTAATGGCTCTATATATAATAGATAGGAATAGATCCCTCTGCGTGTAATGACTCTATATATAATAGATAGGAATAGATCCCTCTGTGTGTAATGACTCTATATAATAGATAGGAATAGATCCCTCTGTGTGTAATGACTCTATATATAATAGATAGGAATAGATCCCTCTGCGTGTAATGACTCTATATAATAGGAATAGATCCCTCTGCGTGTAATGACTCTATATATAATAGGAATAGATCCCTCTGCGTGTAATGGCTCTATATAATAGATAGGAATAGATCCCTCTGCGTGTAATGGCTCTATATAATAGGAATAGATCCCTCTGCGTGTAATGGCTCTATATAATAGATAGGAATAGATCCCTCTGCGTGTAATGGCTCTATATAATAGGAATAGATCCCTCTGCGTGTAATGGCTCTATATAATAGGAATAGATCCCTCTGCGTGTAATGGCTCTATATAATAGGAATAGATCCCTCTGCGTGTAATGGCTCTATATAATAGGAATAGATCCCTCTGCGTGTAATGGCTCTATATAATAGGAATAGATCCCTGTGTGTAATGACTCTATATAATAGGAATAGATCCCTCTGCGTGTAATGGCTCTATATATAAGATAGGAATAGATCCCTCTGTGTGTAATGACTCTATATATAATAGATAGGAATAGATCCCTCTGTGTGTAATGACTCTATATATAATAGATAGGAATAGATCCCTCTGTGTGTAATGACTCTATATAATAGATAGGAATAGATCCCTGTGTGTAATGACTCTATATAATAGATAGGAATAGATCCCTCTGCGTGTAATGACTCTATATATACTAGATAGGAATAGATCCCTCTGTGTGTAATGACTCTATATATAATAGATAGGAATAGATCCCTGTGTGTAATGACTCTATATAATAGATAGGAATAGATCCCTCTGCGTGTAATGACTCTATATAATAGATAGGAATAGATCCCTCTGTGTGTAATGACTCTTTATAATAGGAATAGATCCCTCTGCGTGTAATGACTCTATATAATAGATAGGAATAGATCCCTCTGCGTGTAGTGACTCTATATAATAGATAGGAATATATCCCTGTGTGTAATGACTCTATATATAATAGATAGGAATAGATCCCTCTGCGTGTAATGACTCTATATAATAGGAATAGATCCCTCTGCGTGTAATGACTCTATATATAATAGGAATAGATCCCTGTGTGTAATGACTCTATATAATAGATAGGAATAGATCCCTCTGCGTGTAATGACTCTATATAATAGATAGGAATAGATCCCTGTGTGTAATGACTCTATATAATAGATAGGAATAGATCCCTCTGCGTGTAATGACTCTATATAATAGATAGGAATAGATCCCTGTGTGTAATGACTCTATATAATAGATAGGAATAGATCCCTCTGCGTGTAATGACTCTATATAATAGATAGGAATAGATCCCTCTGCGTGTAATGGCTCTATATATAATAGATAGGAATAGATCCCTCTGCGTGTAATGGCTCTATATATAATAGATAGGAATAGATCCCTCTGCGTGTAATGACTCTATATATAATAGATAGGAATAGATCCCTCTGTGTGTAATGGCTCTATATATAATAGATAGGAATAGATCCCTCTGCGTGTAATGGCTCTATATATAATAGATAGGAATAGATCCCTCTGCGTGTAATGACTCTATATATAATAGATAGGAATAGATCCCTCTGTGTGTAATGACTCTATATAATAGATAGGAATAGATCCCTCTGTGTGTAATGACTCTATATAATAGATAGGAATAGATCCCTCTGCGTGTAATGACTCTATATATAATAGATAGGAATAGATCCCTCTGCGTGTAATGACTCTATATATAATAGATAGGAATAGATCCCTCTGCGTGTAATGACTCTATATATAATAGATAGGAATAGATCCCTCTGCGTGTAATGACTCTATATAATAGATAGGAATAGATCCCTCTGCGTGTAATGGCTCTATATAATAGATAGGAATAGATCCCTCTGCGTGTAATGGCTCTATATATAATAGATAGGAATAGATCCCTCTGCGTGTAATGACTCTATATAATAGATAGGAATAGATCCCTCTGCGTGTAATGGCTCTATATAATAGATAGGAATAGATCCCTGTGTGTAATGACTCTATATAATAGATAGGAATAGATCCCTTTGTGTGTAATGACTCTATATATAATAGATAGGAATAGATCCCGCTGTGTGTAATGACTCTATATATATAATAGGAATAGATCCCTCTGCGTGTAATGACTCTATATATAATAGATAGGAATAGATCCCTCTGCGTGTAATGACTCTATATAATAGATAGGAATAGATCCCTCTGCGTGTAATGGCTCTATATATAATAGATAGGAATAGATCCCTCTGCGTGTAATTGCTCTATATAATAGGAATAGATCCCTCTGCGTGTAATGGCTCTATATAATAGGAATAGATCCCTTTGTGTGTAATGACTCTATATAATAGATAGGAATAGATCCCTCTGCGTGTAATGACTCTATATATAATAGATAGGAATAGATCCCGCTGTGTGTAATGACTCTATATATAATAGGAATAGATCCCTCTGCGTGTAATGACTCTATATATAATAGATAGGAATAGATCCCTCTGCGTGTAATGACTCTATATATAATAGATAGGAATAGATCCCTCTGCGTGTAATGACTCTATATATAATAGATAGGAATAGATCCCTCTGCGTGTAATGGCTCTATATATAATAGATAGGAATAGATCCCTCTGCGTGTAATGGCTCTATATATAATAGATAGGAATAGATCCCTCTGTGTGTAATGACTATATAATAGATAGGAATAGATCCCTCTGCGTGTAATGACTCTATATAATAGATAGGAATAGATCCCTCTGCGTGTAATGGCTCTATATAATAGATAGGAATAGATCCCTGTGTGTAATGACTCTATATAATAGATAGGAATAGATCCCTCTGCGTGTAATGACTCTATATATAATAGATAGGAATAGATCCCGCTGTGTGTAATGACTCTATATATAATAGGAATAGATCCCTCTGCGTGTAATGACTATATATAATAGATAGGAATAGATCCCTCTGCGTGTAATGACTCTATATATAATAGGAATAGATCCCTCTGCGTGTAATGACTCTATATATAATAGATAGGAATAGATCCCTCTGCGTGTAATGGCTCTATATATAATAGATAGGAATAGATCCCTCTGCGTGTAATGGCTCTATATAATAGATAGGAATAGATCCCTCTGTGTGTAATGGCTCTATATAATAGGAATAGATCCCTGTGTGTAATGACTCTATATAATAGATAGGAATAGATCCCTCTGCGTGTAATGGCTCTATATATAATAGATAGGAATAGATCCCTCTGCGTGTAATGGCTCTATATATAATAGATAGGAATAGATCCCTCTGCGTGTAATGACTCTATATAATAGATAGGAATAGATCCCTCTGTGTGTAATGGCTCTATATAATAGGAATAGATCCCTGTGTGTAATGACTCTATATAATAGATAGGAATAGATCCCTCTGCGTGTAATTGCTCTATATAATAGTAATAGATCCCTCTGCGTGTAATGGCTCTATATAATAGATAGGAATAGATCCCTCTGCGTGTAATGGCTCTATATATAATAGATAGGAATAGATCCCTCTGCGTGTAATGACTCTATATAATAGATAGGAATAGATCCCTCTGCGTGTAATGGCTCTATATAATAGATAGGAATAGATCCCTGTGTGTAATGACTCTATATAATAGATAGGAATAGATCCCTTTGTGTGTAATGACTCTATATATAATAGATAGGAATAGATCCCGCTGTGTGTAATGACTCTATATATATAATAGGAATAGATCCCTCTGCGTGTAATGACTCTATATATAATAGATAGGAATAGATCCCTCTGCGTGTAATGACTCTATATAATAGATAGGAATAGATCCCTCTGCGTGTAATGGCTCTATATATAATAGATAGGAATAGATCCCTCTGCGTGTAATTGCTCTATATAATAGGAATAGATCCCTCTGCGTGTAATGGCTCTATATAATAGGAATAGATCCCTTTGTGTGTAATGACTCTATATAATAGATAGGAATAGATCCCTCTGCGTGTAATGACTCTATATATAATAGATAGGAATAGATCCCGCTGTGTGTAATGACTCTATATATAATAGGAATAGATCCCTCTGCGTGTAATGACTCTATATATAATAGATAGGAATAGATCCCTCTGCGTGTAATGACTCTATATATAATAGATAGGAATAGATCCCTCTGCGTGTAATGACTCTATATAATAGATAGGAATAGATCCCTCTGCGTGTAATGGCTCTATATATAATAGATAGGAATAGATCCCTCTGCGTGTAATGGCTCTATATATAATAGATAGGAATAGATCCCTCTGCGTGTAATGGCTCTATATATAATAGATAGGAATAGATCCCTCTGCGTGTAATGACTCTATATATAATAGATAGGAATAGATCCCCCTGCGTGTAATGACTCTATATAATAGATAGGAATAGATCCCTCTGTGTGTAATGGCTCTATATAATAGGAATAGATCCCTGTGTGTAATGACTCTATATAATAGATAGGAATAGATCCCTCTGCGTGTAATGGCTCTATATATAATAGATAGGAATAGATCCCTCTGCGTGTAATGGCTCTATATATAATAGATAGGAATAGATCCCTCTGCGTGTAATGACTCTATATAATAGATAGGAATAGATCCCTCTGTGTGTAATGGCTCTATATAATAGATAGGAATAGATCCCTCTGCATGTAATGACTCTATATAATAGATAGGAATAGATCCCTCTGCGTGTAATTGCTCTATATAATAGTAATAGATCCCTCTGCGTGTAATGGCTCTATATAATAGGAATAGATCCCTCTGCGTGTAATGGCTCTATATATAATAGATAGGAATAGATCCCTCTGCGTGTAATGACTCTATATATAATAGATAGGAATAGATCCCTCTGTGTGTAATGACTCTATATAATAGATAGGAATAGATCCCTCTGCATGTAATGACTCTATATAATAGATAGGAATAGATCCCTCTGCGTGTAATGGCTCTATATAATAGATAGGAATAGATCCCTGTGTGTAATGACTCTATATAATAGATAGGAATAGATCCCTCTGCGTGTAATGACTCTATATATAATAGATAGGAATAGATCCCTCTGCGTGTAATGACTCTATATATAATAGATAGGAATAGATCCCGCTGTGTGTAATGAATCTATATATAATAGGAATAGATCCCTCTGCGTGTAATGACTCTATATATAATAGATAGGAATAGATCCCTCTGCGTGTAATGACTCTATATATAATAGATAGGAATAGATCCCGCTGTGTGTAATTGCTCTATATAATAGGAATAGATCCCTCTGTGTGTAATGGCTCTATATAATAGGAATAGATCCCTGTGTGTAATGACTTTATATAATAGATAGGAATAGATCCCTCTGCGTGTAATTGCTCTATATAATAGTAATAGATCCCTCTGCGTGTAATGGCTCTATATAATAGATAGGAATAGATCCCTCTGCGTGTAATGGCTCTATATATAATAGATAGGAATAGATCCCTCTGTGTGTAATGACTCTATATAATAGATAGGAATAGATCCCTCTGCGTGTAATGGCTCTATATAATAGATAGGAATAGATCCCTGTGTGTAATGACTCTATATAATAGATAGGAATAGATCCCGCTGTGTGTAATGAATCTATATATAATAGGAATAGATCCCTCTGCGTGTAATTGCTCTATATAATAGGAATAGATCCCTCTGCGTGTAATGGCTCTATATAATAGGAATAGATCCCTCTGTGTGTAATGACTCTATATAATAGATAGGAATAGATCCCTCTGCGTGTAATGACTCTATATAATAGATAGGAATAGATCCCTCTGCGTGTAATGACTCTATATAATAGGAATAGATCCCTCTGCGTGTAATGACTCTATATAATAGATAGGAATAGATCCCTCTGTGTATATATGTGTATAGAGATGGCTCGGATATACACCCGTGTGCCTCCTTTTACTGTATATATGTGTATAGAGATGGCTCGGGTATACACCTGTGTGCTTCCTTTTTCTGTATATATGTGTATAGAGATGGCTCGGATATACACCTGTGTGCCTCCTTTTTTTGTATACATGTGTATAGAGATGGCTCGGGTATACACCCGTGTGCCTCCTTTTTCTGTATACGTGTGTATAGAGATGGCTCGGGTATACACCCGTGTGCCTCCTTTTTCTGTATATATGTGTATAGAGATGGCTCGGGTATACACCTGTGTGCTTCCTTTTTCTGTATATATGTGTATAGAGATGGCTCGGATATACACCTGTGTGCCTCCTTTTTTTGTATACATGTGTATAGAGATGGCTCGGGTATACACCCGTGTGCCTCCTTTTTCTGTATACGTGTGTATAGAGATGGCTCGGGTATACACCCGTGTGCCTCCTTTTTTCTGTATACATGTGTATAGAGATGGCTTGGATATACACCCGTGTGCCTCCTTTTTTCTGTATACATGTGTATAGAGATGGCTCGGATATACACCCGTGTGCCTCCTTTTTCTGTATACGTGTGTATAGAGATGGCTCGGATATACACCCGTGTGCCTCCTTTTTCTGTATATATGTGTATAGAGATGGCTCGGATATACACCCGTGTGCCTCCTTTTTCTGTATACATGTGTATAGAGATGGCTCGGATATACACCTGTGTGCCTCCTTTTTCTGTATACATTGTATAGAGATGGCTCGGGTATACACCCGTGTGCCTCCTTTTTCTGTATACATGTGTATAGAGATGGCTCGGATATACACCTGTGTGCCTCCTTTTTCTGTATACATGTGTATAGAGATGGCTCGGGTATACACCCGTGTGCCTCCTTTTTCTGTATATATGTGTATAGAGATGGCTCGGATATACAACCGTGTGCCTCCTTTTTCTGTATACATGTGTATAGAGATGGCTCGGATATACACCCGTGTGCCTCCTTTTTCTGTATACATGTGTATAGAGATGGCTCGGGTATACACCCGTGTGCCTCCTTTTTCTGTATATATGTGTATAGAGATGGCTCGGATATACACCCGTGTGCCTCCCTTTTTCTGTATACATGTGTATAGAGATGGCTCGGATATACACCCGTGTGCCTCCTTTTTCTGTATACATGTGTATAGAGATGGCTCGGGTATACACCCGTGTGCCTCCTTTTTCTGTATATATGTGTATAGAGATGGCTCGGATATACACCTGTGTGCTTCCCTTTTTCTGTATACATGTGTATAGAGATGGCTCGGATATACACCCGTGTGCCTCCTTTTTCTGTATACATGTGTATAGAGATGGCTCGGGTATACACCCGTGTGCCTCCTTTTTCTGTATATATGTGTATAGAGATGGCTCGGGTATACACCCGTGTGCCTCCTTTTTCTGTATATATGTGTATAGAGATGGCTCGGGTATACACCCGTGTGCCTCCTTTTTCTGTATATATGTGTATAGAGATGGCTCGGGTATACACCCGTGTGCCTCCTTTTTCTGTATACATGTGTATAGAGATGGCTCGGGTATACACCCGTGTGCCTCCTTTTTCTGTATATATGTGTATAGAGATGGCTCGGGTATACACCCGTGTGCCTCCTTTTTCTGTATATATGTGTATAGAGATGGCTCGGATATACACCTGTGTGCTTTCTTGCAGGTGGCTCCTGGTGGCTGTGTCTCCGCCGCTGGCTTCGGCTCGTTCACCCTCTGACGGGGGAGGATGGTGGTGGACGCCGCTCCCCGGGCCTATAACACAATGTCGTCTACCTCGCCTGAGAAGAAGTCCCCACAGATGAATGGCTATGGTGTACTGCCTCCAGGCTCCACTCAGCCGAGGTCTAGCAGGAGCCTGAGGTCTGCTCCGGTGGCCCAGCGGATGCTCTCGGGATGTCCCGGCTATATGGCTCCATGTGGTTGGATGCGTCGTAGTGAGAGCTCCTGCACATTGAACAGCGGCAGCTCCTCTCGGGGCAGAATGCGCCCTGCAGGATCCTTGCCATCCATCTGTAAGCCTGCTTCTGACCACAAGACTGTGAAGAAGACCTCCTGCCTCCTCGTCGCCCTGCGACCGACCAACGTGGATCAGGAACGCGATAAATTCTTCCTCTCCAACTACAGCTACAACCCACAGTTCCTATACGAGGAGCCCATGTGCCTCAGTGTAGTGGAGAAATACAGCCAGGCGTCCAGCCAGTTTCTGGAGCAGGTGAGTGATGGCACCATCCAAGGAGAAGATGGGGTGAGGGGGAGAGCTACCTGCAGCTGTTCACCTGTCAACCTCTGACAGCAGCAATTAGAGTGCCGGCATCGAGCGCCCTGTTCTGACCACTCATCAGCTCCTCCATGATGTATTTGCGGCGTGTCCAGGAGTTGCCCTGGTTGCCACGGTCTGTTGGAGACTCCTGTACCAGTGAAGGTGGCCAGGGTCTGCCGTAGACCTCGGTACCAGTCAAGGTGGCCGGGGTCTGCCGTAGACCTCGGTACCTGTCATGGTGGCTGGGGTCTGCCGTAGACCTCGGTACCAGTCGTGGTGGCCGGGCTCTGCCGTAGACCTCGGTACCAGTCGTGGTGGCCGGGCTCTGCCGTAGACCTCGGTACCAGTCATTGTGGCCGGGGTCTGCCGTAGACCTCGGTACCAGTCATGGTGGCCGGGGTCTGCCGTAGACCTCGGTACCAGTCATGGTGGCCGGGGTCTGCCGTAGACCTCGGTACCAGTCATGGTGGCCGGGCTCTGCCGTAGACCTCGGCACCAGTCATGGTGGCCGGGGTCTGCCGTAGACCTCGGTACCAGTCATGGTGGCCGGGCTCTGCCGAAGACCTCGATACCAGTCATGGTGGCCGGGGTCTGCCGTAGACCTCGGTACCAGTCATGGTGGCCGGGGTCTGCCGTAGACCTCGGTACCAGTCATGGTGGCCGGGGTCTGCCGTAGACCTCGGTACCAGTCATGGTGGCCGGGCTCTGCCGTAGACCTCGGTACCAGTCATGGTGGCTGGGCTCTGCCGTAGACCTCGGTACCAGTCATGGTGGCCGGGGTCTGCCGTAGACCTCGGTACCAGTCATGGTGGCCGGGCTCTGCCGAAGACCTCGGTACCAGTCATGGTGGCCGGGGTCTGCCGTAGACCTCGGTACCAGTCATGGTGGCTGGGGTCTGCCGTAGACCTCGGTACCAGTCATGGTGGCCGGGGTCTGCCGTAGACCTCGGTACCAGTCATGGTGGCCGGGGTCTGCCGTAGACCTCGGTACCAGTCATGGTGGCCGGGGTCTGCCGTAGACCTCGGTACCAGTCATGGTGGCCGGGGTCTGCCGTAGACCTCGGTACCAGTCATGGTGGCCGGGGTCTGCCGTAGACCTCGGTACCAGTCATGGTGGCCGGGCTCTGCCGAAGAACTCGGTACCAGTCATGGTGGCCGGGCTCTGCCGTAGACCTCGGTACCAGTCATGGTGGCCGGGCTCTGCCGTAGACCTCGGCACCAGGCATGGTGGCTCTCCTGCGGGGGGTCAGCTGGTATCTGGCATTATTTGTGCTACATGCAGCGGTACGCAGCTGTATCCTGCGGTATTGCTGTGTATAGTGACCGGACCATCGCAGGTTCATGGACCCTAAGGGAAGAGCGGCTCCAGTGAGAAGAGGGGAAAAGGTCTGAAAACTGTACTCTCTTGTTCCTGAGGTGTCGCTGCGTCACACGTCTGATCGATCAAACTCGACTTTTAATTTACCTAATCAGTAACTGGAGGAAAGTGTAATGCCAGAACTGGGGGGAGGGGGGGTTTGGTTGCCATAACATCTCAAAAAATGCAGTAGGATGGGATGAAAACATGATGTCCTCACAAAATATCATCAATGAAAACCTCAGGAAAAAACCCGGCTGCACCAGGCGCCGTCACTGGTGGGGGAGCGCCACCCGCAGCATCACTGGCAGGGGAGGGCCACCCACAGCATCACCGGCAGGGGGGACGTCACTGGCGGGGGAGCGCCACTCGCAGCATCATGGGGGGGGGGGGGGGGGTCGTCACTGGCAGGGGACATCACCCGCAGCATCGTGGGGGGGTCGTCACCTGCAGCATCACCGGCAGGGGGGACGTCACTGGCAGGGGAGCGCCACTCGCAGCATCATGGGGGGGGGGGGGTCGTCACCTGCAGCATCACCGGCAGGGGGTCGTCACTGTTGGGAATGATCACCGTCCGGGGGGTGTCCCAGTGGGGGAGCTCCACCCATAACATCACTGGCGGGGGAGTGGGGGGGTCACCGACACCAGAAACCCTGGCACTAGAGCAGGGGTCTCAAACTCGGCTGGGTGTATGGGCCGCACACAGGAAAAAAATAATTTGAGGGGCCGCATTCCTTTCAGGACAAAGTGACATTGGTAGTGGTACCACTTTTTCTTTCTATACACCCTTACATCACTGTTTTTGAACATTTTTCATTTGTCCATTATAACAAATGTGTGTCTGTGTAATATATCTCTACACACACTTTTTTTTTTTTTACATTTTTTCCCCTTTTTGTAAGTAATACAATTTTACAATATCCACCGCATAGTAATTTTGGCCAACATCTTATAGTAATGTGCCCCATCTTGTTTCCCATTCTGTAAAAATGTGCGCATCCTTGTCCCCTTGTAGCAATGTTCCCCAGCCTCAGCTCACACACACACACCCTGTGCAGCCTCAGCTCACACACACACACCCTGTGCAGCCTCAGCTCACACACACACACACCCTGTGCAGCCTCAGCTCACACACACACACACACACACACACACCCTGTGCAGCCTCAGCACACACACACACACACACACACCCTGTGCAGCCTCAGCTCACACACACACACACACCCTGTGCAGCCTCAGCTCACACACACACACACACACACCCTGTGCAGCCTCAGCTCACACACACACACCCTGTGCAGCCTCAGCTCACACACACACACCCTGTGCAGCCTCAGCTCACACACACACACCCTGTGCAGCCTCAGCTCACACACACACACCCTGTGCAGCCTCAGCTCACACACACACACCCTGTGCAGCCTCAGCTCACACACACACCCTGTGCAGCCTCAGCTCACACACACACACCCTGTGCAGCCTCAGCTCACACACACACACCCTGTGCAGCCTCAGCTCACACACACACACCCTGTGCAGCCTCAGCTCACACACACACACCCTGTGCAGCCTCAGCTCACACACACACACACTGTGCAGCCTCAGCTCACACACACACACCCTGTGCAGCCTCAGCTCACACATACACACCCTGTGCAGCCTCAGCTCACACACACACACACACCCTGTGCAGCCTCAGCTCACACACACACACACACCCTGTGCAGCCTCAACTCACACACACACACACCCTGTGCAGCCTCAGCTCACACACACACACCCTGTGCAGCCTCAGCTCACACACACACCCCCTGTGCAGCCTCAGCTCACACACACACCCTGTGCAGCCTCAGCTCACACACACACCCTGTGCAGCCTCAGCTCACACACACACACACCCTGTGCAGCCTCAGCTCACACACACACACCCTGTGCAGCCTCAGCTCACACACACACACCCTGTGCAGCCTCAGCTCACACACACACACACACACACACACCCTGTGCAGCCTCAGCTCACACACACACACACACACACACACCCTGTGCAGCCTCAGCTCACACACACACACCCTGTGCAGCCTCAGCTCACACACACACACACCCTGTGCAGCCTCAGCTCACACACACACACACACACACACCCTGTGCAGCCTCAGCTCACACACACACACACACACACACCCTGTGCAGCCTCAGCTCACACACACACACACACACCCTGTGCAGCCTCAGCTCACACACACACACCCTGTGCAGCCTCAGCTCACACACACACACACACACACACACACCCTGTGCAGCCTCAGCTCACACACACACACCCTGTGCAGCCTCAGCTCACACACACACACCCTGTGCAGCCTCAGCTCACACACACACCCTGTGCAGCCTCAGCTCACACACACACACCCTGTGCAGCCTCAGCTCACACACACACACCCTGTGCAGCCTCAGCTCACACACACACACCCTGTGCAGCCTCAGCTCACACACACACACCCTGTGCAGCCTCAGCTCACACACACACACCCTGTGCAGCCTCAGCTCACACACACACACCCTGTGCAGCCTCAGCTCACACACACACACCCTGTGCAGCCTCAGCTCACACACACACACCCTGTGCAGCCTCAGCTCACACCACACACACACCCTGTGCAGCCTCAGCTCACACACACACACACACCCTGTGCAGCCTCAGCTCACACACACACACACACCCTGTGCAGCCTCAGCTCACACACACACACACACCCTGTGCAGCCTCAGCTCACACACACACACACACCCTGTGCAGCCTCAGCTCACACACACACACACACCCTGTGCAGCCTCAGCTCACACACACACACACACACCCTGTGCAGCCTCAGCTCACACACACACACACACCCTGTGCAGCCTCAGCTCACACACACACACCCTGTGCAGCCTCAGCTCACACACACACACCCTGTGCAGCCTCAGCTCACCACACACACACACTGTGCAGCCTCAGCTCACACACACACACCCTGTGCAGCCTCAGCTCACACATACACCACCCTGTGCAGCCTCAGCTCACACACACACACACCCTGTGCAGCCTCAGCTCACACACACACACACCCTGTGCAGCCTCAACTCACACACACACACACCCTGTGCAGCCTCAGCTCACACACACACACCCTGTGCAGCCTCAGCTCACACACACACACCCTGTGCAGCCTCAGCTCACACACACACCCTGTGCAGCCTCAGCTCACACACACACCCTGTGCAGCCTCAGCTCACACACACACACACCACGGCCTGCCCCCCCTGCAGCCTCAGCTCACACACACACACCCTGTGCAGCCTCAGCTCACACACACACACCCTGTGCAGCCTCAGCTCACACACACACACACACACACACCCTGTGCAGCCTCAGCTCACACACACACACACACACACACACACCCTGTGCAGCCTCAGCTCACACACACACACCCTGTGCAGCCTCAGCTCACACACACACACACCCTGTGCAGCCTCAGCTCACACACACACACAAACACACACCCTGTGCAGCCCTCAGCTCACACACACACACACACACACACCTGTGCAGCCTCAGCTCACACACACACACACACCCTGTGCAGCCTCAGCTCACACACACACACACACACACACACACCCTGTGCAGCCTCAGCTCACACACACCCTGTGCAGCCTCAGCTCACACACACACACCCTGTGCAGCCTCAGCTCACACACACACACACCCTGTGCAGCCTCAGCTCACACACACACACACCCTGTGCAGCCTCAGCTCACACACACACACACACCCTGTGCAGCCTCAGCTCACACACACACACACCCTGTGCAGCCTCAGCTCACACACACACACACCCTGTGCAGCCTCAGCTCACACACACACACACACCCTGTGCAGCCTCAGCTCACACACACACACACACACACCCTGTGCAGCCTCAGCTCACACACACACACACCCTGTGCAGCCTCAGCTCACACACACACACACACACCCTGTGCAGCCTCAGCTCACACACACACACACACACCCTGTGCAGCCTCAGCTCACACACACACACACACACACACACCCTGTGCAGCCTCAGCTCACACACACACACACCCTGTGCAGCCTCAGCTCACACACACACACACCCTGTGCAGCCTCAGCTCACACACACACACACCCTGTGCAGCCCTCAGCTCACACACACACACACACCCTGTGCAGCCTCAGCTCACACACACACACACACCCTGTGCAGCCTCAGCTCACACACACACACACACACACACACCCTGTGCAGCCTCAGCTCACACACACACACCCTGTGCAGCCTCAGCTCACACACACACACCACTGTGCAGCCTCAGCTCACACACACCCACCCTGTGCAGCCTCAGCTCACACACACCCACCCTGTGCAGCCTCAGCTCACACACACCCACCCTGTGCAGCCTCAGCTCACACACACCCACCCCTGTGCAGCCTCAGCTCACACACACACCCACCCTGTGCAGCCTCAGCTCACACACACCCACCCTGTGCAGCCTCAGCTCACACACACACACCCTGTGCAGCCTCAGCTCACACACACACACACCCTGTGCAGCCTCAGCTCACACACACACACACCCTGTGCAGCCTCAGCTCACACACACACACACACCCTGTGCAGCCTCAGCTCACACACACACACACCCTGTGCAGCCTCAGCTCACACATACACACCCTGTGCTGCCTCAGCTCACACATACTACACCCTGTGCTGCCTCAGCTCACACATACACACCCTGTGCAGCCTCAGCTCACACATACACACCCTGTGCAGCCTCAGCTCACACACACACACCCCCACCCTGTGCAGCCTCAGCTCACACACACACACCCCCACCCTGTGCAGCCTCAGCTAAAACACACCCCCCCCCACCCTGTGCAGCTCAGCTCACACACACACACACACACACACACACACACACACACACACACACACACTGTGCAGCCTCAGCTAACACACACACACACACACACACACACCCTGTGCAGCCTCAGCTAACACACACACACACCCTCCACCCTGTGCAGCCTCAGCTAACACACACACACACACACCACACACCCTGTGCAGCCTCAGCTAACACACACACACACACCCACCCTGTGCAGCCTCAGCTAACACACACACACACACACACACACCCCCACCCTGTGCAGCCTCAGCTCACACACACACACCCCCCCCCACCCTGTGCAGCCTCAGCTCACACACACACACACCCACCCTGTGAAGCCTCAGCACACACACACACACACACACACCCCTGTGCAGCCTCAGCTCACACACACACACACACACACACACACCCCCTGTGCAGCCTCAGCTAACACACACACCCCACCCTGTGTAGCCTCAGCTCACACACCCCCACCCTGTGCAGCCTCAGCTAACACACACCCCCCACCCTGTGCAGCCTCAGCTAACACACACCCCCCCACCCTGTGCAGCCTCAGCTAACACACACCCCCCCACCCTGTGCAGCCTCAGCTAACACACCAGCCCCCCCCACCTGTGCAGCCTCAGCTAACACACACACACAGACACACACACACACACACGCACACCCACCCTGTGCAGCCTCAGCTCACACACACCCCGCCCCCACCCTGTGCAGCCTCAGCTCACACACACACACCCTGTGCAGCCTCAGCTCACACACACACACCCCTCCCCACCCTGTGCAGCCTCAGCTCACACACACACACACACACACACACACACAGCCTGTGCAGCTTCAGCTAACACACACACACACACACACCCACCCTGTGCAGGCTCAGCTCACCCCCCCCCCCCCCGTGCAGCCTCAGCTAACACCCCCCCCACCCTGTGCAGCCTCAGCTAACACACACACACACACACACACACGCACACACACCCTGTGCAGCCTCAGCTCACACCCCCCCCCCCACCCTGTGCAGCCTCAGCTCACCCCCCCCCCCCCCTGTGCAGCCTCAGCTCACACACACACACACCACACCCTTCCTGTGCAGCTTCAGCTAACACACACACACACACACCCCCCCCACCCTGTGCAGGCTCAGCTCACCCCCCCCCCCCCGTGCAGCCTCAGCTATCACACACACCCCCCCCCGTGCAGCCTCAGCTAACACACACACCCCCCACCCTGTGCAGCCTCAGCTA